>NW_015113935.1:57239-58659 GCF_001443285.1 Poecilia latipinna | reverse complement strand
GAACATTACATTTTTACTGCTAAAAACACAATATGATTCATTTTATAATTGACAGGACCCTTTTTTTATTTTATGTCTATGAACAAAATATAAATAATTAAATTGTGGAGGGCCCCCTGCTGGTCAGGGCCCCTAGAATTGTCATCACTTTTGCCCCATATACCATCCATTCATCCATTCTTTGGTTTCCGTTGCGTAGCGCTCTCACCAGCAGGGAGGTTTAAAGGTTTTTCTCTTTTCTTTGTTTCTCATGAATGTTTGTTTGGTCAGAAACATTCGGGGGAAACAGAGGAAATGTGTGAATACAGACTGTAGCTGTGGGAAGTGTCTGTGCTCCACTTAGCTCAGACACTGAGGAGAAACGCTGATAAATTCTTGTTTTGGTCAGTTTGATGCTGATGTCAGCAGCTCAGAGCTGTGAGGGTTTAAAGCTGCAGCTGGTTTCCACCCTGAACGTTTAGAAAAGAAAGAAAGCTGTTTTCATTTCATCCTTTTGGATAATCAGCAGCAGATTTTGACTCCAGCTGTCAGGAGATCTGGATGCTCTGCGGCTCAGAGCTCCACTCTGAACACAGATGTCTCACTCTGATGGGGAATCTGTGCACCAGCTCTCTGTCAGCCTGGAACCGGCTATCTAAAGACACTTCCAGCCACCTGAGAGTTGATGTCAGCAGCAGTTGCTGAACTGAACTTGCTTCAGACACAGAGAGCTTCTGCCTCCATCTGGATTCATTTTCTCAGCTGCTGTGGAGCCGAATACCAGCCGAAGCTGCAGGACGGATCCGACCCGATGCTGCCGCGGGTCAGGAAGGACGAACACGGAGGATCAAACGCGGTTCTGATCGGACCGACGCAGAGAGACGAGCTTCAATGGAGCCCAGCGCAGGAGAAGAGGCTCCCCATTTGACCTGCAGTTGACCTTCTGTCTGGTTTAACTGGTGGGACTCATTTTCAGTCCTGGAGTTTCAAACCAGCCCAGTGTCCCAGAGGTCCCAGTTAGTCTGGGCCCTTTTTAACTGCATCTGGTTTAAATGAACTGGTTTAATTGAATTGGTTTCACTGGTGCTGTCTGCAGTGGGAGAACGAGCAGCTGCACAGCCTGGAGGAGCGAGGTCGTCTGCTGCTCTCGCTGCAGTTCCTGCCCTCCGCCTGTCTGGATGGCGCTGATGGAGGTGAAGGGCGGCTCTGCGGCGCCCTCTGTGTCGGTGTGAGGCGCTGCGCTCACCTGGCGGCCATGGACGTCAACGGATTCTCTGACCCCTACGTCAAAATGTGAGTGGGCGGGGTTTCCCCGGTGGAGGCAAAGGGTGGAGGTCATCTGGACCCCGTATGCACCATAGACACAAATACATGGAGCGGGTCAGAGGTCATGGAGCGGGTCGGCCCGTTGCTGCAATACGTCACAGCGTTCGCCATATTG
>NW_015113935.1:45191-54448 GCF_001443285.1 Poecilia latipinna | reverse complement strand
CGGCTCTGAGACATGCGCAGTGGTTTCCTCTGAGCGGCAGAAGATGTCGGTCTAATCGTCAGTAATATAATAGCGCTGCATAAATCATAAGAAATCAGTCAGCAGCGCTTCGCTTTCACAGACGGTGGGGACGTCTTACTTTTTTCATCACTTAGAAAAGTAGCTCAAAGAAAGATAAGCTCCGTTGACATGATGTTAGCAAAGCTAGCTGTATAGAGACACATAAGCATTTGTCATGAAAGATAAGTTGTCACTCTTTGCACTGAATTATTGTGCAGAGGTGTTGATTAATATGCTGCAAATATGGAACAACACTGTGTCCAAAAGTCTGCAATATAGTGATGTGACATTCATGAACAGTCCGATTCTTCTGAACGGATCTTTACTAAGAAGATCGGACTGGAGCCTCACTGAGAGCCCTTTGTTTTTTTAATGCTCTGCGTTCACTGCAGTAGCTATTATTATTTTTATTTAATTATATACATTGATATAGAAAATAAAACACAAGAACGAAAGCACGCAGAGCATGCGCATTGCTCTTTGATAGTTTTTGTCACCTGGCTTCATGTAGTGGGAGAGAGGGTGAGAACAGTCATGGTGAGCGCCTTGTGCTTGGTTACTTCTTGCTTGTTGCTCCTTGGTTAATGTTCATAGTTGAGTATTGTTTACGGCTAGTGCATTGCCTCAATCGCTGTTTAATGATGGAGACAGGGGTGGTTTCTGACATGAATGATATGGGCAAATGTCCCGGGCGTTATCTTGTTAGGGATGGCAGGAGACCACCACGGTTTGTAGCACAGAGATATTGGTTAAATTTATTTCAGCTCTAAGTATTTAATATCTAACCCTTTTTATGGGAATGTGAATCTTTCAGATCAATTTGAGAGCAATTTTGATCGTATTTCACATTTTTTCGTGTCATGTAGTGTGAGGTGCTGGTCTTGGTCTTGACTTGGTCTCGGGTTAGTTGGTCTTGACTACAACACTGGTATAGGTATTATTAAATAGTACTATAATTAATAAACATAATACAGGTTGTTGTAATTACTGTGAAAATTAGAAATAGTACAACATATATTCTTTAGGATATAATAGGTATGTTCATGAAAGAGAGGTCTTAATTAGAAAATTAGATAGGAATAAAAGTAAATTAGATATAAGGGATGAATGGAATTTATGATGGAATTTTTTCAGAGATCATCTGGGAATGAAGGGTTTAGTAGTTTTAGTTTTTTAAGAAGAACAGGAGGAGGAAGAGGAAGAGGAGGAGAACCACCTCCTCTGGCTGGTTCTGGTTCTGGACCAGAAGTCAGTTGAAGACAAGCTGGATTTGATTCTGACCTGGAAACAGATCGACCTGGAAGTTTCTAGAGCAGAATAAAAACCAAAAACATTTCTGGACATCATCTTACAGCCCCGTGCAGGGAGCGGTTCCCACTAGCAGGTGGCGGAGTTGCTCCATTTCAGCCATTTTAGCCAAACGTCAAACAGGTAAGAGAATTGAACCCGAACACCTGGACAGTGGCCCATGGAGCCATAGACATATATGAGTAGACCCCGCATTGGCTGCTCCGGCGCAGGAAATACGGCGGCCATCTTGGAGCAGTCGACCCTCCCATAGACATAAATACGTAGACGCCTCATGGAGCGGGTCGGCCCGTTGCTGCAATACGTCACAGCGTCCGCCATATTGAATGTGGAATATGTGCCAGTAAGCTAATACAGGTAAATGGACCGAACTTCACAAAGTGCCGTTCTACAAAGTATTTAAATTATTTCCTGTCATTGACACATTTTCTCACACATTAATATTTTTGGCAGAGAAATAACTAAAGAGAGTTTCTAACTTTTGATGTGATTATTTAATTGTTTCGGTGCATTTCTGAATAAAGAGCACAATGTTTTATTTGATAGAAATTATTCTGATCATTTTTATAATGACATTGATGAACAGACACTTTTACAGTGTTTAATTAAAGAACATATTTACATAATTCCATAATTTAATGTACATTTAACATTTCAAGACAAGAAACAAATGATTTTCTTGTATTTATTTTTATACATTATTGAGAAATAACTTTTGATTTATAAATCAGTCATTGTCAAACATTAAACTACATATTTTTCTTATTTCCAGAGAAAAAATATTTATTACAGTATGTCAACTCTGCTATTGACAGCAAAGAGTGAAAATAATTCTTACAGAGTAAATTATTTTTATTTCATTACATAAGCTGTATTAATACAGTAATACTTCAGATTGAGATATTTAAAAATACACAAAAAGTGAAAGAATAAAACATTTATTTATTAAACTGGGAACACTGGCCACAGGCTTCAGTCTGCTGGTCTCACTGGGAGAACTCAATGACTTCTGAGACGTCCTGGTTCACAGGCTGAAGCCAAGGATAAAAGAGAAATTATCCAAAAGTGTAAAAGCCATTTTCAGCATGTTGGGCTCTGACTCGTAGCATCTTTATAGCTAAATCCCGACATGGAGAAGCTGAGCTGGAAACAGACTGAAGAACAGCAGCTCCAGCTCTGATCCTGACTGATCTTTCCTCACAAAATCCTCTAGTTTTTAATGAACTTCTCCTCTAACAGCGGTTTTTCATCAGCTCTCTCTCATTAGAAAACAGTATGAAAACGTTAGCCGCTATGCTAACAATCAGCGGTTATTTCAGGCCAATTTAGCTACATAGGAAATATTTTCCGGTTGTTTAGAAGCGAATTTCTGGCTGCAAAGTAAATCTGATCTTTCATCCTTACCTGTGGAAGGTGATGCCAGTGAATCCAGTTTGCTTCGTAAAATGGTTGAAACACACAGAACAGGACTGAAGGAGCTCCGATCCTCTGCTGCCACATACAAGATGGCGGACGCTGTTACGTAGGACTCAGCGCTCAGTGAGGCGTCTACTACGGATTGATGTCTATGTCTGCACACTGTAAAAAATGAACAGCATTAATTTGGTTTATTCAGCCTGACAGAATAAACGTGGTTCATTTCTAAACTTTTAAAAGTTAATCCTACATTTATAAATGACAAAGATCCAAAGTAAATATTTTACAGTGTTACTTTACGAACAGCGCCCCCTAAGGATGGAGATGATGGAGGCTTCTCAGGACAGACAGACCCGGTTCTGGTTCTGGTAGTTTTCTGTCTACCTTTTTTCAGATGTCTGGTTCTAGATGAAAATCAGAACCGACCCATTTCCCTGCAGAACCTCCTGCTCAGAGCTCCAACCTGACCCGACTGAGCCCAGGAGACGAGTGGAGAACCCAGGTTCTGGTTCAGCTGGACTGGAACCAGAACCGGGTCGGTGGTCCCCAAACTGTTGAGGACTGTTGATGTGAACCTCTGGTCACTCCGTTCATTTGGTTAACGACAAAAACCTTCATCCTTTCAAAATAAAAGACGATTTTCTCTGTCAGATACCTGAAGCCCGACATCCAGAAGAAATCCAAACACAAAACCGCCGTGATGAAGAAGACCCTGAACCCAGAGTTCAACCAGGTGAGCACACACACACACACACACACACACACACACACACACACACACACACACACACACTTTGAGTTGATGAGCTGCTGCTGGTTCCTGCACAGCTTCCTGCTCACTCTGTTCCCTGATCTCTTCACAATAAAAGTCTCTGCTGCTGCTGCCTGGGGCCAGACGAGATATCAATAACAATATATATCTAAATGTGATCAATATCAGTAACTATGTCTGACGGAATATTCAGGAACTGATCTCCATCCAGTACAGCAAAGCATTCTGGGAGATGTAGGCAAAGGAGAGGCTTCAGCTGCTCAACCTCTCAAAGCTAGCTAAGCTAGCTGGTAGCATCAACTCACTCACTCTTTGGTTGCCTAGCAACAACTTAACTTGTGCAGCAACATATTCAGAAATAAAAACGGCAATCTGGAGAGAGCAACATCGATCAATATCGACATTGACACATCTCTTCAGAATAAAAGTCTCTAATGTTTCCTGATCTCTTTGTTTCTGTTCGCTGCAGGAGTTTTCCTACGACGTCTCGCTGTCGGAGTTGGCCAAGAAGACTCTGGAGGTGACGGTGTGGGACCATGACCTGGGACGGTCCAATGACTTCATTGGTGAGATGGGCAGGGATCCCAGTGGATCCCAGTGGATCACATGCATGAACGACCATGCAGCACAAAGCGTAGCCTCGCTGTCTGCAGGTATTCAGTCTCCAGAAGGAACTTCCTGTCCTTCCTGTGTCCAGGTGGCGTGTTCCTGAGCTGCCGCTCTCAGGGCGACGCCCTTCGCCACTGGATGGACTGCCTGAAGAACAAAGGTCAGCGGGTGGAGCGCTGGCACATCCTGACCAATGAGCTGCCGCGGAGCTCCAGCCACAACTAACGCCGCCACTGTGCGGTCGGCGTGACGGCGCCTGAGGTCGGCGCACCTCCGTCTCTGATCATCTGGAAACGTTTCGGTCGCTGATCGCCTCAGAGACTGCAGCATGTTTACAGGATCTGGGCGATCCGCCCCGTCTTGGATCGACGCTTCACTCTCTGCATGAAGCCATTATTATTATTACTGATTATTGATTATTGGTCGTATCATTTGTGAAGTCTTGCATTTCGGAGCCTCTAAAGTCCCACAGCAGCGTTAGACACAGTCAATGGAGGTCGGCGACCTTTGACCTTTGCCCCGGTGATGGACCACCGTCATGTGGTCCTTGAGGCTCCGCCCCTTTATGGAGGAGAGGCTCCTCCCACTGTCTGACGGTCCGGTACCGGTCCAGTTCCAGGAGCTTCCAGAGTTGTGAAAAACTCGGTGAAAACTGAGTAAAAGTTAGCAACTAGAGATTATTGATAGTCCAGATTACTTATAATCCAGGTTACTTATAATCCAGGTTACTGATAGTCCAGCTGGCTCTTCAGGGTTCCGTGGTTCTTGTTTGGTCCAGATGATATTTTTTTCAGGATGGTGTCAAAGGTCAGCTGTTCCCTGGAATCCAGACAGAAAAACAATCCGGTGGATCGGAATCGTTTGGCTCCATCAGGATGACGGGAACAGCCGGGGAACGGGCATCAAAGTTCAGCTCAACGATCCATCACAGAGCCAAACATGTCGATGTTATTTCCTGTAGTTCTGAAGGTTCTGATGGTTCTGGTGGTTCACATGGAAACCCAACGTCAGATTATTAAATCCGATTTTAGCCAGAAATATTGGGTTCTGTCTCAAAATTACTGCATCAATGCAGCGTAGCATGGAGACCGGCCTGAGGTTCTGATGAGGGTCTGATGAGGTTCTGATGAGGGTCTGATGAGGGTCTGATGAGGGTCTGATGAGGTTCTGATGAGGGTCTGATGAGGGTCTGATGAGGCTGAGGGAACCTCCTGCAACCTGGTTCTGGTTCTGGTTCTGGTTCATAGCTGCTGTCATCTCTGGTACTTTCCGAGTCGGTTAATGTTAGTTTTCGTTCTGTGATCCAGAATCATCAAACGGATCAGAACTGTGACGACTTTACTTTGACAGTAGAAATATATTATTTAACTATTGGTTAATTTTTTAATTGATTTTTATTTTTGGACCGAAATAATTGACATTTTTAGAAGATAAAAATTCATCAGAGAAACAAAAAAATCAGGGACGGCTGGTATAAATGAGCTACACCCTGACATTTTAGGACTACGTAAAATTAAATACATTTAATTTTGTTAAATTTTCAACAAACCTGGTGTCAAACCGCCTGGGAAAATCCCGGGTCTCTCCGGAGGGCCAACAGCCCCACTCAGCTAACTGTCAGGCTCAGAGTGATTGACAGGCGTCTAGCCACGCCCCCTCAGCCGCGGCCACAGGATTCAACCAATCAGAACGGACTTGCCTCCGTCTTGTGTGGGCGTGGTTTAGCGTAAACCGAGAAGGGACGATGGGCAGCAATATTAGCATGAAGGAGGCGGATTATTTAGCCTTTCTGCGTCCCAGAAAAGAGTGAGTTTCTCTTTAAATAAGGCAGACCTCATTTAAAAACATGTTGTATCTTGTTTGATTTTATCAGTGTGATTGTGTCCAGGAATATTGTGGAATTAATCTGGACAACTGCAGAGGATTCAATGACATGTAGGAAATATCAGTACGAAGGATCAAGGCGGGAGACAGACACAAAACCAACTTATGACGGAATGAGCAACCTACAATGAAGAATGAACTTATTTTAAGAAACAAAACTAATTGGACAGTAAAATAAATGAATTAATAAATTCGGTGTCTCTCACAAATAGCAGGGTTTCGTATTTTTCAAGTTTGATGCTTCTCTTATTGGAATATATATATATAATAATTCCCCTCTCACCCTCCGTGGGTGGTCTCTCTCTCTCTCTCTCCCAGAGGCCTGGGAGCTTCAGGTTCTCCTCCAGTATCTTGGCTGTGCCTAGAACTGCACATTTCTGGACTGAGATGATGTTGTTCCTGGGATCTGTTTGAGCCACTGCTCCAGTTTGGGGGTGACTGCCCCGAGGGCCCCGAGGGCCCTGAGGGCCCCGATGACCACAGGCACCACTGTGGTCTTCACCTTCCAGGTCTTTTCCAGTTAATCTCTGAGGCCCTGGTATTTCTCCAGTTTCTCCTTTTTCCTGATGTTGTGGTCACTTGGTATTGCTACATCCACCACAACGGCTTTCCTCTGTTCTTTATCCACCACCACAATGTCCGGTTGGTTCTCCATTACCATCTTGTCTGTCTGGATCTGGAAGTCCCACAGGATCTTAGCTCGGTCATTCTCCACCACCTTTGGGGGTGTCCCCCACTTTGACCTCGGGGCTTCCAGTCCATATTCTGCACAGATGTTCCTGTACACTATGCCTGCCACTTGGTCATGTTGTTCCATGTACGCTTTCCCTGCCAGCATCTTGCACCCTGCTGTTATGTGCTGGACAGTCTCAGAGGCCTCCTCGCACAACCTACACCTTGGGTCTTGTCTGGTGTGGTAGATCTGAGCCTCTATTGCTCTGGTGTTTAGGGTATATATATATATATATATATATATATCACCAGCCGCCACTGAATTATTATATTTTTTTTTCTGTTTGCTGATTTGAATTTTCATCTCTTCCATCAGCTGCAGCGCCTCCTGCTGGCCTCAATCAGATTAACCCAGACTAGGACTGGAAGGAGTTTCCTAATTTAATTGAATTTAATATTTGGCTCCTTTCTATTTATTAACATGATTTAATCTGTTATTAACCTTAATCTGAGATTCCCCTGATTTATTCTCAATTTCTGATTTAATCTAAACTCCTTCATAATTTAATCTGCATTTCCTCTCGATTAATTTCCAGATTAACCTTCATTTAATCTAGAAATGATCTAATAATTTCTTGATTTTAATTAGTTTCTTCTTTATTTTATCTGTTTTCTAATTTAACATATTTCAATCTGAGTTGTATGTTTTAATCTGGGTTCCATTATATTAGTCTGGATTATATCGTGTTTTAATCTGAGTCTTCTGATCTAATCTCCTTCCTCAGACTGAAACGTTGCTGTCTTGTTGAGGGTGAAGATGATGGTATAAATTAATCCAAGTGGTTCTTAGGGTTCCTCGTCGCTGCATGGATTATGTTGATGTCCTGTCTCTGTTTCTATGGTAACGGAAACTTCCGGTTGTGTTTACATTTTTCTGGTTCCTTTTTCTGCCCTACTGAATGTAGGACCGTGGCTCTGGATTTCTATGCGGTTTTTCTGAAACAATAAATCCTGACTGCAGCGCTGCCTGCGTACTGACTGGGTTTGTTTCCACAGCGCCCCCTGCAGGCGGCTGGATTAGTTTCAGGTCAGCAGAGCAACATGGAGGCTGAAGCTCCGGATGTTTTATCATAAATCTGAGACGATGTGGAAACATTTTTATGATTTAATGGAGCAAAAGACAAAAGCGAGTCGCATCAAAGATCAAATTTAAAGGTTCAGAAAATCTGTTTCAGTTGATTTGAGGTTATTCCATAAACATTCAGGAACATTTATCTCCAGGTTAAACGGACTATTCTCCATTTTGTTTTCTTCATGTCTGATATGCAGCAGAAAGTGTGTCATAGAAAAGACATTTCAACACCATTTTTATCAAGTTTGAAACATTTTATTGAACTTTTTCTCATGAAACCAAAATCTGATGATCAAATTTTCACCACTGGGATCCCTGATCCGGTGTCCAGTTTTTTCTCTGGGAAGTTTAGTACAGCTCAGTTCAGCCAGTCAGCATGTAGACGGCATGTAATGGTTGTCATGGGCAGTTGCTATGGTAATCCCAGGTCGCTGCAGACCTCAGTGCTTTCCCTGACCGTCCTCACTGGATCCGGTCTGGACTCGGTTCAGTTTTAGAGCCGCTGGATGTTTATTAAAGAGCTGGTTAGATGTGGCCTAATTAAAGGCCGGGTTTGTCTAACGTCGATGCTTCTGCTTTACTTCCAGGCTGTTGACAGTTTCCTTCTTCCAGAATCTGGCAGCGCTGCGGTCCAACTCTTCACATGTTGATTCAGCAGCAGATGTTCTGATCCAGGAGGAAGACGAGCAGAAAAGATTTTCAGCTTCAGCACAAACCAGCAGAGCTGCTCTGGTTCCAGAGACTCCAAACCCTGAGGTCAGGATTTATGACAGAAAACCTGCAGCATTCCTCAGTGAACCTTTAGGAGGTTCTGGTTCCTGCCGAGCCTCCAGCAGCGGGTCGGACCCCCCATGGAAGGATCCATGGCAGATGTTGGATCTCTGAAGCTGCTGTTGGGCTTGGATGAACATTTGCTCCATGTCTGCTGGTCAGACCTGGACCTGCCTCCCGACTCCTTACTGTCTTCGCTCCGGTTGCATCTGAGATTCTGTGTAAACCGGTTCTGTCCAGTTCTGGTCCGATGTCTCCTAAATGTCTGATCGGGTTCTGCAGAGACAGGAAATGCTGTAGCCCTCCAGGTTGGACATGTTGGAGCTGGAACATATCCAGAACCCATTTAGTAGTCCTGGTTCTGATCCAAACAGGATTTGGACCTGCTGCTGGTTAGTGAAGCTGCGGCGGGTGTTTGGACCCAGACCTCTGGGTCAGGTTCTGTTCTGACTGGATCCAAAACGTTCTTTTCACACCACATTTATTCATCCTGAAACTCCCTGAACACTGACTCCATCCAGAAGGTTCTGCTCCTAGAGGTTCTGAGTGACTCCATCCAGAAGGTTCTGCTCCTAGAGGTTCTGAGTGACTCCATCCAGAAGGTTCTGCTCCTAGAGGTTCTGAGTGACTCCA
>NW_015113935.1:40131-42797 GCF_001443285.1 Poecilia latipinna | reverse complement strand
GTGACTCCATCCAGAAGGTTCTGCTCCTAGAGGTTCTGAGTGACTCCATCCAGAAGGTTCTGGTCCTAGAGGTTCTGAGTGACTCCATCCAGAAGGTTCTGCTCCTAGAGGTTCTGAGTGACTCCGCCGCCCCTCAGTCCATCCGTTCAGGCGCTGGCTCCGTAGCACAGGTCCCTCCTGAGGTGCAGCTGCAGGCCGCTGGCGCTGGTGAAGGTCTTGGCGCAGCGTCCGCAGCGGTACGGTTTCTCTCCGGAGTGTGTCCGTTTGTGCTTCTTCATGGTGTCTCCGTCGCTGAAGGTGCGGCAGCAGAACGGGCAGCTGTACGGACGCTCGCCGGTGTGGATCCGCAGGTGTCGCCGCAGGTTCCCTCTCTGGCTGAAGCTCTTGGAGCAGAAGGTGCAGCGGTGCGGCCGCTCGCCCGTGTGCGTGCGCAGGTGGCGCCGCAGATCGGCCGACTGGGCGAAGGACTTGCAGCACCAGTCGCAGGCGTAGGTCTTCCTCTTCTGCTCCAGATGGAGGCGGAGCCCCGCGCTGTGACTGAACGCCTCGCCGCAGCGGGGGCAGCGGTGTACGAGCTCAGGGATGAGCGCCGTGACCGCAGCGTCTTCAGGCGGCCGGGTCTCCTGAGAGGACGGCCCGGTTCTGGAGGCGTCCTGCTGATCCGCCGGCAGCTGCTCTTCCTCAGACGTGTAGTCAAAGCCCGACTCAACATGAGCGTTCACAGACTCAGCTTTGTGCTCTTTGCTTGCTTCTTCGGGTTCGGCTTTGACCCGTGCCGGGGCCGGGGCCTGTGGCTCCTCCCTCGGCGCCGGCCCGTCAGCATGGATCCTGGGAGGATTCAGGGGCAGATGAGCCAGGAGAGGAGTCGTCCTCCGGAACGCCTCCGGCAGCGGGTCGAGTTTCGGTGTCTGATCCCAGAGTTCTGCGGGCCGGACCAGAGTCGGTGCCAATGGCGCTTCTTTCGGAACCGACAGAAGTTGGACTGAAGCCGGAGGAGGTCTGGACTGGGTCAGGGTGGAGTCTGGCTCCTCTAGGAGGGCTCTGGGTTTCAGGTCACCAGGCTGCTGCTCTGCAGGTACGAACCCCAAACCGGCCTGGGTCGACCCTGAAACAGAAACAGAACCCGTTCACCTCACCGCAGACATGCCAAGCAGTCACAACATTAAGATCTGGAATCTCAGGTGGCGTCGGTCAGAGGAACCTGGGATTGTTGGAGCTAAAAACATCAACGACTCGGGCCCACAGAACTGAGATGAACTTTAAGGGGTTTGTTGCATATTTATGGAGTCCTACTAGTCAGAGCAGGTCCAGCTTATCTTCACCTACAATTATCTGCAGGTGTTCCACAAGGATGCGTCCTTGGGCCCCTGCAGCTTCTCACTGCAGCACCAGCAGGGCACCATTACAAACACACGGCCCAATCAGAGGGCCGCTGGGGGTTGTCCTATAGACGGATGCCCCCAAAGTACAAAAAGTATCATGACGTCATCTTTGTGCGACACACACAACGCAGCGCTGGATGACTTGGAAGCCAGTGAACATTTCTGTTAAAATACTTTTTATTGGTCTGGTGTGATGCTGTGAGTGAAAATCAACAAACTGACACCTGAAGTCACTCTAAGGGAAATAAATCAACAGTTTTACTTTTTGAAGTGATTTAGTTAAATTAACCTTTTGATAACATAATTTAATGAGCTGTATCTGTATGATTCTGCTCACATTACAGCACAGACTCCGGCTGAACGTCCGTTAAAGCTTTTCTAAAAATATTTTGTGTTTACATATCAACATAAACTAACACATTTGTTCAGTGGGACTCATTTAGACCCAATATCAGTTACACAATAACTCGGGGTGATTTCCACTGAGCTGGTCAGCACAGTCTGTTAGTTTCTAATGAAAGTCACCATCAGCTGATTCTCCATCAGGCTTCAAGGGAAGAGGAAGTAGCGATCAAACCCTGAAAAAGTCCCTTTTGTTTTAATATATCGACAGAAATGGTCCTTTAATCTAAAGCCGAATATTAAACGCGGTTCTGGTCTGCACAGAAAAGGTTTTACAAATTTGATTTGGTCAATATTTAATGTTAAAATCGCTAGTAAGTTTTAAAACCAGAGATTTCCCTGAGGGGTTTGGAACGACCCTCACTCAGCCACTCGGTCTCGGCCTCCAGCAGCAGGATGTCCCGCAGCTGCCTCCGCAGGCTCTCGTTCTCCCGCCGGGTTCTGGCCGTCTCCTCCCGGTACTGGGCCACCGTGTCCTCCACCACGTCCAGAACCTCCTTCACCACGGCGGTGAGCCGCTCCGTCAGGTAGGCGCTGAGCAGCTGCAGTTTGGTCATTTTGATCCTGAAAGCACCGACAGCCGAACCAGAACCGAATATTACCGACCAAACAGGAAGCGGCTGGGCGAGCCTTCAAAATAAGACTCCGTCTAAGAGTCCAGGTTCGCTGAGAATCAGTTTGTGTTCAGAATCGAGGAGAAGACCCAAAAGAGAGGAAACTGGTCAGCCTGCCATGAACTGAACCTCCAGAGACGGCCCAGTGAAACCAGTTCACTGGTAAAGCTGCTTCTGCTATGACGGGGAGGAGCCTGGCATGGTGGTGGCAGCATGTTGCTGTGGGCTCTCACTCTGTGAACTTAGCTGATGGAGGAGCTCTGGACCC
>NW_015113935.1:34182-36396 GCF_001443285.1 Poecilia latipinna | reverse complement strand
CTTCTCGGTAACTTTGATTCCACCAAATAAAAATTTATGTTTTCATCACCAAAACCTTTCTATGAACCTTTAAATTAAAATAAATTCATTTAAACTTTCTTAAGTTTGTCCTGTCATCAAAACTTTCCCATATAAGTTAGAAGATTTACTTATAAATGAATTGTATTAAAAGATATGAAACACTTTTACATTACAAATTTAAAACATTAGATGAAGGCAGAACTATGACAAAAATATATTAATGTCGGGGTTTGTTCTTATTAAACAAAAATAAAATAAAATTTGTTTCCCAAAAAGTTGGCATATAAAAATGGTTCTGGTTAAATGGACTGAACTTATATGGCGCTTTTCCAGTCACTTTGTTCACTCGAAGCGCTTCACATTCACCCATTCATAAGAACCCAGAGGAAACTGACGGTGGCAAGACGGTCCGCTATCCGCACAGCCACAGTCGCCCTGGTTCTGGTTCCGCTTCTGGTTCTGTGATAATCCAGAGATAATTCAGTAACGGATTTCAGCTCTGCTCTAACCAGCATTAGTTTCTTTCTCTTACTGGTTTCTCCTCATTGCTGGAATAAATCTCTCATGTTGGGTCCAAATATCTCTTATTTGACAGCAGATTCCGGTAAAATGCGTTAGTTAAATCTGCTGTGAATGTGTCCGGATAAACTAAACTAGTTCTATAAATAGTGAATAAAACATGAAAAAATGTGTTTTCTGTTTTCCGTGCTTCAGTTCCCTCAGTGACCGCTGGGTGGCGGTGAACGTTTACTAAAACTGCAGACAAACCACGATCAACACTTCCTGTAGAATACCAAAATAAGAGCCCAGGCTGATCCGAGCTCAGAAAGTCAAACTGCTTTATGGTAAGATTAGAATCTCAACCCGTCCCGGTTCGGTCTCGGTTCTCCAGGCCTTTAATGGATCCAGACAAACTGTGTGAAGTTGGGTCGGGGTTCTGAGAGTCCAAACCGACCCGGAGGTTCCGGATGGAGAAAAACAAACTTGGGTCACCAGAACTTCAGTGCCTGGCTATTTGTTCGGCTGTGGTTCTGTCGGGTTTGATCTGAACCGGTTTGGTCCGGTCCGGTCCAACACTGGTCTCCAGTGCGTTTCCCTGGGACCTCAAGTCGAGCAGACAGAGGGCAGAACTTGGAGGGAATAAAATAATTTGTGGCTTTAAAAATTTAAAACAACAATCTGAAAAGTGTGGTGTGCTTTATTGGGTCAGAACTCTGGATCACCTACTCTCACTGACAGGAGGGATGGAACATCAGCTTTGACTAGGCCATTCTGCTGACCGGCCCATAACCTCCACCAGTCTCAGGTGGACACAAACTGGACTCAGAGACATGGAGGAAATGAGGGACAGTGGACAGGATGAAGACTCTAAAAAACAGGGACCTCACAGGCTTTTATTTTGAAAGGTCTTTCCGTCATGTATTTGTGTACACTTGATATTCAGAAAACAGAAGAAAGCAGCTACTGTACACACTCTCTCTCTCTCACACACACACACACACACACACACACACACACACTCCCCCCTGCAGTGTTGGAGCTGCTGCAGATTCTCTGCATCGTCAGAAACCAGAGAGGAGCTGAGATCCTCCGTCTGCTGCTTTTCTCCACATTTACTTCAGTTTCCAGACCCGCTGCTGGAGCCGAACCTGTCGGAACCACCCGGACTCACCCGAACCTGCCGGACCCACTGGACCCCCTGCAGAGACACAATGAGCCTCACCCTGCTGCTGGCTGTGGAGTGAACCAGGTGAGCCTCCAGAGGTGAGAGAACCTGCTTCTGGTCCCGGTTCTGCTGGTTCTGGGTGGGCGTGTCACGCCTTTGTCTCAGCCTGCGGCTCTCGGCGGCTGAACGCCTGGAAGGTTCTGACTCTTATCAAATATTGGCCCGGAGCTCAGCTGCTCTCCTCCGGCTGGTTCCGTTCAGGTCGAACTGGACCTCAGCTGCTCGGTTCTGGACGGGTTCTAGAACGTGCTGCAAGCGGCCGGCGGTCTGACGCCGGTCCACTTGGTCCTGCTGGAACCAGCAGATCCATCCGCCGATGAATTTATTCAGCTTTATGTTTGATTTGAAATGGCGCCTTATTATATTTATAATTGGGGCCTGCCCATAGCAATGCATAGGGACTGACCCATCCACAAAAATGGTATCAAAACGTGCGGCTCGATCCCGGCATTGGAGCTATTATTTTT
>NW_015113935.1:29179-29796 GCF_001443285.1 Poecilia latipinna | reverse complement strand
ATCACTATTACACATGGGATTAGTGTTGCCATTTCAAATGAAGCTTACTGAAAGTTTCAAAATAAAAGCCTGCATAGTCCCCACACGTCAGTGCACCGCCGCAGGCGGTGCAAAAATATTATTCTTTTATGTTTTTTTTCTCAGGATAGTGACATTAGCACAAACATTAGCATTTCACTGCCACCCACTAGTGCACTTCCTTGCACGCATTAGCATTTGACCTAAAATAAGCTTTTAGCCAATTTATTTACTTATTAGCCATGTTTAGAATACTGATTGGACTGAGTCAATGGGTGACAACATGGTAGTTATACCCCACCTTCTAATAATTACATTCATGCTATTATTAGCATTTTGGCTAATTTTACCGTATGCAACATAATGGTACAAGTACAGCTTAGTCCACATGCTTCTGACTCTCCACAGGTTATTGAGTACATTGAAGCTTTCTTTAGCATTAAGGCTAATTTCTAGGGTCGGAGCGCTGGGTCCAAACCGACGGGCACACTTTGGCAGGCCCCTTAAAATTTCTGCAGGAATTTTCTAGTTATATTTATAATATTTTATTCATTCCGTTCAAAGAACAAAATCAAATGCAACAATTTTGATTCAATAAA
>NW_015113935.1:15058-25794 GCF_001443285.1 Poecilia latipinna | reverse complement strand
ATCAATGCAACAATTTTGACTCAATAAAAAATATTGTATTTATTTTCAAATTTGAATGAAATGTTTGAGAATATAAAATTAAACTGAAGATTTTTCCTGCTGAAAAATGATTTAAAGAATTTAATGAACACAAACAGGATTTAGGTGTAAACAGCTTGAACTGGTTTCTGTCTACAGATTTTAGGGCAGCAGCCCAGGGCGCCAACTTTTAGGGGTGCCCAAAGTTTTTCTTTTCTTTTTTAATGAATTTTTCATAAACACTTCAGGAAGTTGGGGCTGCACAGTGGCGCAGTTGGTAGAGAGGTTGCCTTGCAGCAAGAAGGTTCTGGGTTCAATTCCCAGCCCTGGTCTTTCTGCATGGAGTCCCCAGGTTCTCTGGCTTCCTCCCACAGTCCAAAAACACGTGTTGCCCTGCAACCCGTCCAGGTGACCCGTCCAGGTGACCCCACCCTGAACATTGGCTGGAGAGGCAGCAGCTCCTCCCGACCCACCAGGTGTTAGAAAATGGATGGATGGACTTCAGGAAGTTATGCTGATTTTTTGCTAGCATCTCCTTGCTAATGGAAAGAGAAACCTGCTAATGGATTTGGACCGGGCCAGGTCAGCAGAGGTCCGACTCAAACCAGAACTATTCACACCCAGAAGTGGTCCAGTTCTAACTCCCAACTCGACCACGATTGATCCAGACCAAACGGAACCGGTTCTGGTCCGGTTCTCTGCTGGCCCAGACACCAGAGGTCAGAGGTCAGTTCTGTTTGTCTCCCCCGGTTCTGATAAATCCGAGCCGTTAATCCTCGGTCCGAAGCTGAACAGAACCAGCAGGTTAATTGCTGTGGGAGTCGATGGTTCCGGTACCAACCGGGCCACCGGCGGGCCGCTGGTCTTTCTGGACTGCTGAGTCTCAGGATGGAAAATCCTAAAATCATTAAAGGTTCATAAAAATCAAATCCTCAGATTTACATCCAAACACTGTAAACACAACGTTTTAATTCATGTCATAAAACTCATGATTACATTTTTTAATCATGATGTGGTTTGTCAGACGCCTCTCCCCCCTCCCCCACTGATTGCTGTGAGATCAGCAGAGTCTTCCTCGGGATGAAGATGTGCCTGTAAAATTACACTGTCAAAAATTAACAGCAATAATTTTGGTTATTTATTCAAAGAGAAAAAACATTTTTTTTCTCTTTGCAAAGCCACATTTTCACCATGTTTTCTGTTTATTTTCAAATAAATCTTAAACTAAATATTTAGTAATTTGCAAATTCCAGTGCATCCCGGTCCGATTCCAGTGCATCCCGGTCCGATTGCAGTGCATGCCGGTCCGATTCCAGTGCATGCCGGTCCGATTCCAGTGCCTATACTGGTCAGAATAACACTCCAACACACTAAGACTGCCCTAGTGGCCATATAATTACCAGCTGAGTTAATCTGGGAGTAAATTATGGGTAAATTTCAGAATAAAGGAGCGAACTGTATGTCATTCAGAGATTGGGGTTATTCTGATTCAGTGTCAGCGGTGAACATGTTCAACTCGGCACAGATCAGCAGAACAGCTCCGGCCTGGTGAGCCGCTGATGTCAGGATATTTTTCTCAACATCCTGTTTTGCTGTAATTTACTTCTGCCTCCATTTTTCAGTCTATAATTCATGTTGTTGCTATGAAACGTAATTTCTGCTTTCTCTACAAATGGCAGCACTGACTAAAAGAAATAAATCTGTTTCACTCATCTCCTGTTTTCTGTTCAGCCTGGTGCTGATGGAGGTCCATAAAATCCATCAGTTCTATACCAAAGCTTTACATTTGTTAGTTTTCCAGGGATGACCACTGACTTCTTCTTCAATCCTTTCCAGAACGATTTCTGCCTTCAGCTCCTCCTCACCAGACCACTTGACCAGTCCGATGGCCACCAGTCCCAGTGGCGCCCCAGAAACCTGCATGGCGGCCCGGCAGCAGCCGGAGGAGCCAACGAGCTCACAGCCAGACGGAGAGGCCGCCCCTCAGCCCGCCGCTGAAGAACAGCAAACATCAGACGCTCCAGAGGGCCGATCAATAGAAAGAGAGAAATCAGTCGACCACCTGACAGTAATCAGTGAGATCACAGAGACCAGTAAGTTCATTTCTCCTCATAAGCTGCTGGTGAAAATAAAACCTGAGACGCTTTGCCGGGTTTATCAGTCAGACATCTGAGAGATGAGACTGGCTGCTAACTGGCTAATCACTTAAAGGCCACATAGATCAACTCTTACTGTTCAAAGCTATGCTACGAAACTATGAAAATGAAGGATGTAAACAATTTTTCTAGATATATTTGGGGGCTTGTCCGGGAGTTTTAGAACTTTTAGGCTCTTATATACTTTTTGAGTTGGTGAAAATCAGAGGCGTTGCCACAACACCATTTGTTTTGTAAGGTGCCTTCAGATAATGTTTTTTGTGAAATAAAAAATGACACTTCACCTGCGAATTGTAAATCTCTTTCAAGTAGGAAAGAGTCCAGCTAACAGGACAAGGAAAAAATAATCGTGGGAAAACTAGGAGTCACATTTTGTTATTTTCACAGACTAAAGATTATACAGGTTTAGTCCTGACTCTGCTACAGTTTTTAACTAAAGATGTGCTAATAATATATTTAAAAACTGGTCTAGTTTAGCCCTGATCAGATCCTAGCTTTAGCATCGCTAGCAGCTAAGGGATAGCCATCCCTTTCTCTCATTGCTAATTCTTTTAACATAAAATGTTGCCACATAAATGAGTTTAAAGTGTAAGGAGCATCGGTCAACCCGAGGAGACATCTTTGTCCAACAGTCAACATAGAAAGACAAACCAGCTGTTTCCTTTTTTATTTCAAAATAAGAGCCTCAAGCTTGTTTACCACATGCTGACGAAAGCAGCATTTTTCACATTCACCGCCATAAAAATAAGTTTCTTTAGTTTGTTTCCTTTTTGTAGATGCAAATAAACGTTCATGTTGCCATGGAAATGATCATTGAGTATGAAAGTTACGGCTTTATTCTGATTCTATCCTCTTCGTTCAGTCCTGTTATAACAAATAATGAAGTGCAATAATCATCTGAGCTTGTTACCATCAGACAGTAGTCATGAATATCATGTTTGTTTACATTAGCATCAGTAAAACGATCTGTTAATAAAGAGGCTTATAGAGTCTTTCTCTGCAAAACAGCTACAAAACGCTCAGGTCTTCCTAAACAGTCGCCAGCCTGAGTCGGCTGCTCGGTCAGCTCAATTTTTACACAAAGTATTGGAAGAGGTTGAAGTGGTGAGATGAGCCTCTCAGGCTTGTTTTTCTGTGTATTAAGGATTTGTTCACCCTGCCGAGTCTCTGAGAGTCCTGCGCTGGTCTGTCGCCCTCCAGGTAACGGCGTCGCTCCTGTCATGGCTGAAACGTCCCCCACAGTGTCCTCTGTGTCGCCCAAGTTTCACGCTAAGCCAGGCAGCCACATTAATGGTCGGCCTTGCTTGGGCAGCCGGTCCTGTTCGTTGGCGGCGGGCTCACCGAGACCCTCGCTCACACGCCAGCCCAGTGCCATCACAGAGGTCACTGGGGACGGATCGAAACCCAGGGACTACCTGATCCTGGCCATCCTGTCCTGCTTCTGCCCCTTGGTGCCCATCAACATCGTAGCCCTCACTTTCTCCGTGATGGTAAGACTTTTCCCAAAGGAAGGGCTGATGAATCCCAGGATTCATGGAAGAACAGCCAAACATGCTTTGCAGACAGTTGGTCATACTGGTTCTCCTGTGAACCTGGTTCATGTTTCCCTCCAGTCTCGGAACAGTCTGCAGCAGGGCAACGTGGACGGAGCCCGCCGTTTGGGTCGCAACGCCTTGGTGCTGTCCGTCGTCTCCATTTTAGGGGGAATCGCTATCATCGCTGCAGCCGTCGCCTTCAACTGGGGACGTAAGTATGGAACCTCACCTCACACAGTCAGCCTCCTTTCTGCCCAGAACGCAACCCAAACTCCATCTGGACGCGTCAGTGTCAGCTCTTCTGTTCGGTTTTGCAGGGATTTTAAAATCCTGATGACATCTTCAGGACCAGATCCAGACCAACGCAGCACTGTCTAGTCTCTGAAGCACTATTGTTCCCATCCACCTTCACCAGATGGAAAAACTATCGTACTTCTGTTCCAGCTTGTGGTTTTATTTCTGCACGATGATGAGCATGACCTGCCTGACGCTCTACCTCCAACACAACCAGCCAATTCTGTCCCAACGCTGACCGACGGATCCCTCTGTGGTTCCAGCTTCGCTCCCGATCCAACGCTCTTCTCTCCCACCACCCTGGAATCAGACGTTTGTCTCTGTGGAAGACGGATTATTGGTGTTGAAACAAACTGCTGGATCTCATGTTCTGATGCCAAAATGGTCTAAGCTGTTGTAAAACTGAGAGATGCTGCTGCTATGAAACTTTGAACTGGGGATGGATCAAGACTTTTACTGTGAAGGCAGGAAAGAAACGGACAACAAACTTTTGTCCGTTTGTTGACAAACGGACAAAAGTTTTTCCACCTTTCTCTGACCCAAACATCAGGTTTCCTTCAGCCACTGCGTCCAGAACCGACTCATGATTCTGTTCTGGACTTCCATCGGTTTCATTATCAGAGTCCATGTTAAATCAGAAGCACCTCTAAGTTTACAGCCAGTCAGAGGAAATCAAAACTTCCCCATAAAATCAGCTGAATTTAAGACTTCAGTGAGCTTCTTGTCACTGGAGTTCAGAGGTCCTGACATCTGGACTCGGCCTTCAGGCTCCCTCAAGCTTCATCAAACCTGAACATTCGACGCACAGCCTGCAGCTGCAGCTCGTTCATAGTCACACACACCTGAGGAAAACCCTCCCGCTTCAGTAAACCTCATGAGGTCATGATGAGGTACGTGGGATCCTTCAGCGAGGAGGAGCTGCTGCACCAGGAAGACCAGGAGTCCCAGGTCCGTCCTCCAGGGCCCGGCGTCCTGCACCTGTGAGCTCTTTCCCTGGTCCAACACACCTGGATGGTTCATCAGCAGAACCTCTGCAGAACTTTGTCATGCCAGGATGTTGAACCGGGGACAGAAGTAAAACATGCAGGAAACCGGACCAGCAGGACCGGCTCTGCTGTGGAGGAGAGGAAGAGGAAGGTTCTTCATCAGTAATCAGAAACGTTCAGCTGGATTGAAGCTGGAAAGTTTGACTGATTCCTGCGAAAGCAGCAGATGTCAGATGGTGAAGCTGAGAAAACCCGAGAAGGCCTGGTGTCCTGACGTCGGACCTCAGGTTCACTCCAGTCTGACCGGTGAAGGTCGACCTCTGAAACCGATCCCGGGTCAGCCCCTCAGCCATTCTTAATGATCCTGTCTGACCGCAGCGTCTCCGCTTACTGGACCTGAACCGATGACTCGGATCACATTATTCCCCGTCATTCCCGGGACTTCTATTCATCTGGGAGCTTAGGTTACGTTTACTCGGCATCTCCGGCTCTCTGGGCCTTTCTGAGGGGGATCAGAGTGGATCGGGTTCTGCTCCCAGAGTTGAGCTTCATCTCAGAAACTCTGAGCCGTTTCCTCTTCCTGCAGGAACTCAAGGCTAACTGGAGTTTCAGGCCCAGATGAGTCAGAACCAGCTCAGTCCGAACCCTTCCTTTATGGTTTTCATTTACATTTGCATCACAATTTAGTAAAACAATTCTATAAAATTTAAAGTTTCTATTTGATCAGCTCCAACTCCCCAATAAAAAGTTTAAAGTTTATTCTACAGCCGCCAGAGAAAATGAACCGTTTCCAACTCCAGTTCCACTTTATGAGGATTTTTAATCCAAATAATTGCTATAAATCAAAACCAGTAAAAATTGAACAAAGCATAGAAATTGGCAGGGAGAGCTGGTAAATTAGATTTCTGGACCTGAAGCAGGAAGTTCATATCAGTGGTGGCAACACTTATGCTAATGTGCTAACAGCACAGCTAAGTGTTTGTTTAGCACTTTAGCGGTTTTCTAGATTTGAACAGACTGACACGCTGTAGCTGCGCTAATGTTCATGATTCGTGTTTTAGGATTAGCGCTACAAACATTTTAGCTAGCGTTGGTGACCAGTAGGCGGGACGGATCCCAGGAACGGTGGACTGAGCTCAGCCTGACGTCTGGGTCCTTTCAGGCTCATCTCCAGTTTTTCTCCCATTCTGCTCCCAGCTGTTAGCGCTTCCTCTGAAATGTTCTGATGATGCTGCAGCCCTGCAGGGCTTCTGGTGCCAAACTCTGTCTGTTCATGTAATAATTCTGCATGATCACTACTGTGAATTATTCTTGCACACCAACGTTGCCATGTTGCTAATGGACTCCTGTTTGGACTAAGCCCAGATGAACTTCGCTGTAACAGAACCAGAATCTCGTATCACCTGTGCATGTTTACCGTATTACTGAATGCTTTACATTGAACTGTAGCTTCACTCAGCAGCAGAGCCACCTGAGAAACTCTGTAAGTACCTGCGGTGTCCTGCTGGCTGAGCTCAGGTTGTTCTGTTCAACATGAAATCGGCTTCTGGTTACTTTGCTCCTTCTCAGCTTCTTGATTTGTGCAACAGAAACCTGCAGGTTTGGTCTGCTAGAACCAAATGAAAGGCTTTTACTTTCCATGAGTTTCCTGTCTCAATGGGCACTATGGTTATCTGAGTGGTACCACCGGTACCACCGGTACCACACCGCTGAGTGGAAACCAGGTGGCAGCGAGGAGCTCAGGAGGCAGATGGTCCGTTACTGTTTGGGTGGAACAAGAAGAAACAAAGTGGTGAAGGAACAAAGTAACCTGGACCGCCAGAACCTTCTGCTGGTCCGATCTGAAGATGATCAGAACCATCACGTCCCCAGTCACCTTGTTCACGGCTCGACCCGCTCCGGCTCTGATTGTAGCATGCCTCTTTACTAACCACATTATGCAAGTGAAACGTCGAACGTGCAGCTTCCCTCGGTGTGAACGCTCTGGGTCTGTTTGGAACTCTCTGCTGCTTGTATGCTAACATTATGCTAACATTATGCTAACATTATGCTAACATTATGCTAACATTGTGACTGTAACAGGAACACCTCCCATCTGCTGGCACAAGACGTGTAAATAGAGAAACTGTTGGAGTTTTTATTTGAACAGAAAAGTTTTTTCATCAGATGTTTTTATTTCTGGGGAATGAAAAGTCCAGACGAAGCTTTTAGGAACCAAGAGTTGGATTTCTCTGTAACTTTTTAGCTAGCCTGCTGTCTGTCAGTTATCATTTGGTAGGATCTCAAAACAGTTTGGCCTTGAACTAGGCCATTACTAATTAGCTTTTGCTGTAAGTGTTGGTGCTAATTGGCCCTGGCTCTGATTGGTTGGTAACTTGCCCAGAGTCTAACCGGTTAGTCCTGGTTCTGGAACCAGATGGATATGAAGCGACAGGCTGAGGAGCTGCAGGTCAGTGAAACTAAAAGTTGTTTCCTTACTGAACTAAAGGTCCAAACCTGCTGCTGGACTTTTCATTTCTGTTGATTGATGCTGAATCGATTCTATCTGGTTTAGTTGAATCTGTATTTTAATATTTCTATCCGTTTTGTATTTAATCTCTTGTTTCCTGTTCAGCTTTCGGTTCCAGCATGAAGCTTCATCACCGATGCCGTCTGAGTCTCTGCATGCCTTAAACTAACGGATGAATGAGTGAATGATGCTGACGTCTTCACTCTGATGACATTTCAGGAGAATAAATCCTTCAGCCTCGTTCATCAGAAACAGAATCATTTTTTCACGTCTTTTCTATCAGCTCAGATTATTCAGCTTCTTATGAGTTTATTAATTAATGTCCAATAATGACGAGAAATCTGTAGAAAATAACATGAAACAAGAAGCTGCTTGACCTCAATCTGATTGGATGTTGGTGGTTTCAACCGTCCAATCAGAGGACAGCTGGTCACCACATGGGAACAAAAGGACCAGAGAAATTATTTGTTTCTGAATATGAACCTATAAAATTCATACCAGATGTTAAGAAACTGGGAGGAATGTGGGAAGGAGGCGGAGCTTAAGGCTGACTCCAGTCCGTCTGCCTAGTCAAAGTCCGGTTTGGTTGGTGAGGTGTGAATGCTAAGCTAACTCTGGTCCTCCAAACCTCCGTCTGGGTTCAGTTGAAGTGAACTCTGGTTCGGTTTGAATGTGAACGTCCAGCGGACCAGAGACTCCAAAAGCAGGAAGTGGACTACACCGCAGGGCATTCTGGGTAAATACAACCAAAGCTAATGTGCTAGCCTAGCGCTAGCATTGAAATGGCTTGTGGTGTTTAACCAACACAACCAAAAGATTATTCATTACAACATAAACGTACAGAACAGTTTAAAACCTTTAATGTTTTCTGAATAAACGTTTTAAATCGGCTTCATCTGTCCTGATCAAAACCTCGGCTCTTCACTTCAGTTTATAGGTTTTGGTACAAACTATTTTCTCCAAACGTTGGAGATTCTCCGGTTTTCACCAAATGAACCGAGTCAGCGAAGAACCGCAGGGTCTGAACGGAGATCGGGTTCAGTTTATTTTAGTCTCATGAAACATCAAGAGACACAGGAAGACATCAGGCCTCACATCTCGATTCTGGGGCGAGAGAGCCTGTTGTCATGGCAACCGTTGGCAAGGGAGGAAGAGGAGGAGGAGGGAGTCGGGCGGGGGAAGGGGGGGGAGCCAGAAACACGATGAACACATGAATAATTAACAAGAGCTTCTTCATCCTCACTTCATTTATTCATAGAGATGGTAAAATCTGAATCATTTCAACTTAAAAAGCATAAAGTCACCAGGAGGAACCAGGTCCAGAACCAGGACCAGAACCAGGACCAGGACCAGGACCAGGACCAGGACCAGAACCAGAACCAGGACCAGAACCAGGACCAGGACCAGGACCAGGACCAGGACCAGAACCAGAACCAGGAGTATTTCAGATCCACATCTATTTCAATGTTTAGATCCAAACTCAGTATTTCTCCAGATTTAGAGCCAATTATTCAGTGACCTTCGTAAAACACTTTGAAGTTTAAATAACTCGGATCGTTTCTTATCCACTGTAGAAAAGCATCATGCAGTCCAGCATGGACACAGGAAGTGATGCTGAACCAAAACACTCAGAACTTCCGGTGGCGCCGAGTCAGGAAGAGGCGGAGCTACGCTGCAGCACAGCCGCTCAGCTGGAAGCTTGGTGGTCAGTTTTCCTGCAGTCCTTGAAGTAGGCATGGAGAGCCTCGGCTGCTGCACAGAGGAACCGCTGTTCACCTGAATTTTCGGAACCAGGAGTCCGAACCAGAGAGGCTGAGGTTCTGGAAGAAGCAGAGTTGGAATCGAACCGCCCGTCCGGTTCTGATGATGGGACGGGTTAGCCCGGGGCTAACAGCTCATTTAGACTTTTAGGGAATAAATTCATCAGTTCAGGCAGAAATATAAAAAAGATTCAGCAGAAAAACAGAAAATGACAGAAATGATTAAAGGAATCAGAATGATTCATATTATAATCAATCAATCAATCAATCAATCAATCAATCTTGTTTATTTAGACAGAATCATGGTCCATAAACAGAACAAGAACAATAAAAATAACAAAATAAAACATATATAATAAAATAATCACTGCCATATAAACTAAAGCGCCAGTGAAGAACCTCACTGAGCTTTGAACAGGATTCAGTCTGATGCCGTTTGCAGAGTCTCTACATCTGGTCATAATGTTTTGAAGCTCAGCAGTACATTGGCATTCAAACATCTGACTGGCTCTACTCCATCCTACGCAGCATCCTCATGCCATCATTATAAGGACCTGCAGTTTGTTCATACTGCTTTTCCTGTAACGCCGCCACAGGCGGGCTGTGTACACAGTACGCTTTAAAACGTGCAGCTTTGACAGATGCTGAGCACATGGAGAACCTCCACAGGGGAATATCAGCTGGTACACATGGAGTACAACGCTGCCTGTAAACGTCTGTCATCAGACAGGTCAGTGGTGATGTGATGTCCCAAATGTCTGACCTCATCAGTGACCTGGACGATGCTGCCAGTCAGGGTGAAGTCAGGAAAAGATCATTTAGTGTCTTCTTTGCTCTTGACAATCATGATGTTGCTCTTTTTTGGATTGTATTTAATATCATGCTGTAACCCTTAACAGTTGCTGCAGACCAGCATATATGGACAGAACATCACAGGATGGTCAGCGTAGATCAGGTGGTTGATGGTTCGATTACCAACCTGACAGCCAGTCCTACATTGATTCAGCAGTTTAGATAAATCCTCCATATGCAGGTTAAAAAGGCGACAAAATGCTGCCTGGCCACACACCATTACCCACATAAAAAAGATAAATCTAAACTATAAACATTTTCCTCTGAAAATTAATTCCATATTTTCCAAATCCCTGCACACCTTCAGCTGAAATTTAACAAAATAATCCAGGTAGATTTTGATATTTCGTCAATAAACGTTTTAAAGTTCCGTTTCAAACAGAACCAACATCATCCTCCTCCCATCCTGGAGCCGCAGCGCCACCTGCTGGTCTGGCCGGTCATCCGGCTACCGTCCAATGAAAATCAGGCTGAAGAAAACATTTCCTGTCCAGGTGAGGCTGAAGCAGGAAGTTGGAGAACCAGAAGAATAAAGTCCAAGAGGAAGATGGGAGACACCAGAAGCAGCCAGCAGATTCTGGCCCGGTCCGGTGCTCAGCGCCCCTATGAAGAGTGGCTCAGTCAAA
>NW_015113935.1:6593-10593 GCF_001443285.1 Poecilia latipinna | reverse complement strand
ATGAAAAAACAAAATATTGCCATAAATCCGCCTTGTAACTCAACATGTCACATGCAGCAATGAATTGTGGGTAATACACTTTGCCAAAGTCTATAAAAATGGGCAAAGGGCAGATGAGGAGAATGAGACACACTGTGACCTTTAACCTCTGAAGGACAGGAAGGAGGGAGAACCTGAGAGGTTCTGGTCAGGTTCACAACCAGATCATCCACAAAGAAACCGAAGAGGACTGGATCAGAACCAATCCGCTTCAGATGTGGATCGGTACCGGGAATGAGAAAGCAGCCGAACTCAACATGAACCGACAGCCAATCAGAAGGCTTCTCACTGCTGGACACATCATGGCTGCTAGGAGCATCAGCCAATCACAAACCGACCTCAGCCTGTAGGTCCGATCGGTTCCGACCGAGTCCGAGCAGCAGATTCACTGAAAGACTCGACTGCTGAAGAAAAACCATGTGGGAGTTTAAAGGGCCAGAAACTGATATCAGCGCCAGAAAGGTACGGGGTGCCATTACTGCCAAAAATTAACTTTATTTATCTTCTTATTATTATTCAAAGTTGCATTTTCACCGTTAATAAATGTCAGTTTCAACTAAATATTTAATGAGCTAGCTAAACATTTAGTTAGCTCAGAGCTAGCTGTCGAAGCCAGTGAAACCGAACCAGTCCAGTTGAAACATGTCAGTTTTTTATTCCTTCGGAGCAGTGACAGCTGGCTGTAAGGCAGAACATCATCAGAACCCGGCTAGTTCTGGTTCTGATGCAGCAGAACCAGAACAGGAGCAGGAGCCCCGGTTCAGCAGCAGCAGGCCCACTAACGGTTCTGTTGGGTTTCCTCAGGAAGAAGAAGGCGGTTGGTCCAATCACGTCACCTGGAAAACAGAACCAGGGAGAGTTTACCGCTTCATTCATCAGAACCGGTTCTGGTGCTCAGAGCAGGAACCTCTGACCCAAACTGGGACCGGTCTGGTCCAGAGCATCTCCAGGACTTACTAATGGTCCGAGCGGACGGTATCTGAGCTCACTGGGCCGGGCCCGGTCCGGGCAGCGCCCCCAGCAGGCCGTTAGCGGTGGTGAACAGGTTGATGGGCGACGAGCCGTCAGTGATCAGAGTGGACTTCAGACCCAGAGACTGCAGCATCTTCACCTGCAGAGGAACACAGAGCCTCGGGTCAGAACCAGACTATGACCGGATCGCTTCCGGACCCACCTGCAGCTTCAGAACCATACCTGCAGTTCTGGCCCGGCCCGGGCGATCTCCTTCAGCGTGTCGCTGCCCAGACTCTCCATCATCTGCCTGAAGCGCTGACTGTCCAGCTGAGCCAGACGCTCCTGCTTCTCCACCTCCAGACGGTCCAGCTCCTTCTTGTAGCCCAGTTCCTGTTCCCGCGCCTTAGACAGCCGCTGGAGCTCCGCCTCCTGAGAGGCAGCAAGACGGGAAGAGACACAAAGAGCGAGACATTTAATACTGGAGCCTCTTGTAATGACCAGAGCATGCAGGAAGCCATTTTCATCCTTTGGAGCTGCTTATCAGAAGATCAGAAACAGAAAGTGGGTTGAACTGAAACAGGAAATGGTATGACAGGAAGTGCCATGGCGAAAAACAGGAAGTGTTCTCTGATCTTGGCATGAGAAACAGGAAGCGCGGCAGCGACCAGAAACCAGAAGTGTGAGCGTACCGCCTCGATGCGCTGGGCTTCGGCTTTCAGTTTGGCCTCGTTGACGGCGGCCTCACCCCGGATCCGCGCCGCCTCGGCCTGGGACTGGGCCTCGGCTTTGGCCGCTCCGGTGCTCTCCACCGAGGCGCTGAAACACAGCAGGGAGCCGGTCAGAGGAGAACCTCAGCCATCTGGACCGGTTCTGCCAGTTCGAACCAGGCTGACCCACCTCAGCGCCTCCAGCTCCAGCAGCTCCTTGCGGGCCCGCTCGGCCTCGGCCTGGTCGGTGATCTTCTGCCTCTCCAGCTTGCCCCTGGCCTCCTGCTCCAGGCGCTCCGCCTCGTGTCTGCAGGGACAAACGGAACCCAATGAGTGGGGCCGACCCGTCACGGCGGGTTCTGATGACGTGGTGCGTGTCGGACCGGGCCGCCGCCTCCTGGGAGTTGGTGGTGATCTCAATGGCCAGCTGGACGCTCTTCTGCAGGGCGTCTCTGGTCCTCTGGTCCACGGGCTCCACAGACTGGATGTCCACACTGCTGATCACCAGGTTGTTCTGGGCGAAGCGCAGGTTGGGACGCACAGCCAGCTTCTCATCGAAGCCGAACACGGCCGAGCAGATGATCCGGTTCGAGTTCTGGACACACAGAGCTAATGGTTGCTAATGCGCCAGCAGTGGAGCTAATGGTTGCTAATGCGCCAGCAGTGGAGCTAATGGTTGCTAATGCGCCAGCAGTGGAGCTAATGGTTGCTAATGCGCCAGCAGTGGAGCTAATGGTTGCTAACTTTGTAGTCGGTTAGAGCCTAGCTTCCCCAGATGAATTCTAAATTTCTTGTTTCTTTGGTAAACTATCAGTTGAATAAACATTTGGATTTGGTTATAAACTTCAAGTAGACATTTACGTTCATGCTCTTATTTTGAAGAGACTTCAAAATAATTTCATTCCATTTCCTCACCTAAAAACTACAGAATTGGACCTGGACCTGCCTGGGCTGGTCTGAGCCTGAGAAGCCCCTCCCCCGATCAAGCATGAGGTGACAGTGGGAAGGAAAACGTCCTCTTAATAGGAATAAAACGCCAGTGGAACCAGAACCTTTTCAGTAACTGTCGGTTGATTAATCTCTGGTTCCGACCCAGTTAAACAGGATTGTAGGTGGAAGCGGGTTCTGACCTTGTGGAAGTCGTCAAACTGGACCGAGGCGACGGCGCCTCGGATTTTAGAGGCGATGGCTTTACAGGCGTCGCCCACGAAGTCCGGGACGGAGAACAGCGCCGCAGCAGCGGCCGGTTCTGCTGGGATCTTCACGTCAAAGTGCCTGAAAGACAGAGATCGACTTCAGAACCAGAACCGGGACAAATGTTCTCTGCTTGGCGCCTGGTTACCAGTTGTAGGCCAGCTGCAGCTGCAGACGGGCGTGGTCGGCCGTTTCTATGATGATGATGTCGGTGCAGAAGTCGGGCCCCAGCAGCAGGCAGATGGCCTTGATGACGTTGGCCCGTTTGGGTTTGTCCCCGGACAGCGACAGAATGGTGAACTGCTCGTCCGGCCCCAGCATCACCAACTCGGGTCCGAACACCACCCTGCGGAGAAACGGCGCCGCCGTCAGCCGATTCCTCGCCCGCTGCCGCCTAACGCCCCAAGGGCGGCACCTCACCTGGCCTTCTTCTCCCGGTAGTCGTAGACCTGCACGGCGGCGTTGTGGGGGACCCTGAAGGTCACCACGCGCGTCTTGTCCCTCGGCCGACCATCCTCGCCGCCGCGGTGACTGGAGCGGTCGGCCAGCGGGTCGCGGCGGGTCGCCAGCAGCGCCTCCACGTTGGCAGGAAGTTCCTTCTCCCACAGCTCCTCGTCCTGGTTCAGCATGTAGGTGTGTCCGATCACTGCACGCACCTGAGGCCAGGACGGGGTTATCACCATGGCAACAAGGGAACTGCAGAGGGCTTCAACGTAGGAAGCCCAAAAATAATCACAGCTGACAAGGTCAAAGGTCAGAAGTAACTCAGCTGGAGTTACTTCTGAGTTACCATGAACCGTCAGATAAGGCTTCTAACTGTTGGTTCCTGCTAAATCCTGAATATGCCCAGTTTGGTTGTCTTATCGCAGCCTGTGGGGTTTTCCCTGACTGGGAACACAACCTGCTGAATGTGACAGGTAGCCAATCAGAAAGAACAGAGGGGAATCCCAAACAGCTGACATGTCGGAGATGATATGTGGAAATGTTTATTATTATATGTAAAAGTCATTATTATATATGTTTGTTTACTCAGTTAAAAACACAGTCGCCTCCTAATCATAGTGCAGCAGACAGAGCGGCTGCTCCCGCTGTCTTTTATCCACCGC
>NW_015113935.1:0-2141 GCF_001443285.1 Poecilia latipinna | reverse complement strand
GGTCCGTGGACCGGTACCGGTCCACGGACCGGTACCGGTCCACGGACCGGGGGTTGGGGACCAGGTGGCAGCATTTCTCAGCTCCAGCTACTTTCTGCCTCAGCCTGACTTCATGTTTAGTTCCAGTCGACAGAAATTCAGTCATTTAAGTTCATTAAAGAATAAAAATTGTTTTGTTCTCCATGTAGATTTTGGAAGAAAACTGAAATAAGCATCAGAGTGAGAACAGGACGGAGTGAGGATGTGGAATATTCAGATCCTCAGGTAATCTCCAGTAATCTGGATTATTATATTCCTGAAAACCTTTCACAGAAAGTTGCTTGGAAACTGGCCTGAACTTTGAACGCTGCAACTAGAACTGAATATTTGAGCTCAATTATCATTTGACCTGCAGCATGTCTTAAGCCCCCCCCCGCTCACCTTTCCAGTCTTGATGTCCCGGACGTAGATGCCCTCGTTCTCATCCAATGGGATGGCGCGCTGCTTCAGGAGGACCTCCACGCTGGCGGGGGGGACGTACTCCAGGGGGCCGCGCAGCATCCAGCGGTCTCCGGGGCGACGGAGGATGCCGCTGCGCCGGGAACGCTTGGCGCTCTCCTGCATCAGCTCCTCGTCCTCCTCGTCCTCCGCTGCTTCCTCGTACTGACAGAGAGAGGCGGTGTGGGGGAGGATGGAGAGAAGGGTTAAGGCGGCAATGCATCGGAGAGAGGGAGGGGGCGAGCGAGGGGGAGGGGGCGAGCGAGGAGGAGGGGGGTTCTGCGTTTGAAACCAGGATTGGAAATAAAATGGTTGAGACAAGAAGAGGAAGAGGAGCGTTATGGAGACATTTTGTTCTGATCTAATGATTTTCAGTTTATGGAGACAGAAAGCAACAAAACTCCTGAACAAGCATGGTGGTGGTGCTGTCATGCTGTGGGCCTGGTGCAGAAACATCAGCCAGAAAGGGGCGTATGAATATATGTGAACCTGTAGGTGGATTTACAAAGAACCATTTGTTACGCCGAGTCATTTTAACGCAGCGTCAGTTTCATTAAACAAGTTCCGGTCCTGGTTCTGGTTCTGTGAACTGATCGGCCAGTCGTCTCTCTCAGTGATCCGTTGGATCTAATCCAGGTGGTGGATGGAGGTTTTCCTTCAACAGAGGCCTGTTGCCTCTGGCTGCGACCCGCCGCCGGCCCGCTTCGTGAGGATTCCTGCTATGAGCCACACCCAGCGTTTCCTGGAAGCTGCAGTCAGAACAATAATCCGAGGCGTGGCTGCAACCTTTCAGCAGAAACCCGTTCTGCTGCTCCAACCCGGTTTCGCCTGGCCCTCAGATCCTCCACTCAGACTATTCAGAGGCCCGATCCGCTCACAGGTCAGAACCGACTTCCTGCCGATTGTTGGATCCGTTTTTCTGCTTCAGCAGCTTCACATTTAAATCTGTTTTTAGAAGCAGGTCAGCGACAAACTTCTGGTGTAAAAACAGAACCGACCCACAGGAACAGAGCTGCTGGAGTTCTGAAGCAACCAGAAGGGAAAACCCAAAAAACCCTCAAGAGCAACTCAGAACCAGAGGAGGCTCTGCTAGCTAAAGAGCTAGCTGCGCTAATGCTATATAAAACCACATTATTCAATGAAAGCTAATGCTAACTTGCTACCTCAATAGTATTTAATTGAAGCGAACACTAAATTACCAAACCAACACAGCGTTTACTGGAAGCTAATGCCAACTTCCTAAACCAGGGGTCTCAAACTCAATGTCCCAGGGGGCCGCTGGAGGCAGAGTCTGGGTGAGGCTGGGCCGCATGAAGGATTGCACAAAAACATTTAAAAGATATCCTCAAATGTCATCAACATTTAATTATTTATCCAATACATGAACTGCAGGCTTCACTGCAGCCTGAATTTCGATTTTTTTGTCAAATCGGACTTTTTTTAGCCGGGCGTTCACACTGTCACACATATGCGACCTGTATGTTTTCTGCAGTCTGAACGGGCCAACGACCTGAAAGTGTCCCGCATGCGCAGTAGAGGGCGCCATAGCGTCAGCGTTCTCAGTGTTCTGCCAACCATAGACATATTATAAGGACAGACCCTCATGGACCGCTCTCGCCTGTTGTCGCTGACGAGATTTAGATTTAGCTTATTTAGTAATATCA
>NW_015113934.1:301206-328033 GCF_001443285.1 Poecilia latipinna | reverse complement strand
GTTTGTTGGCTGAAATAAAAAAAGATGGTTAAAAAAAAAAAAAAAAAAGAGGGGGGGGGGGGGCAGGATGTGTTTCTGATGTGTATTTACACAGAAGGTAATTATGTAAATGTCCCTCCCCTATTTCATCCCTAATTTCTGGTCAAGAATGACCAGAAATGCATGCCTTTGCACTAAAGAAACATCCCATTCTCTAAAAATGCCAATTTGAAATGATTTACAAAATCATCTGCCATTTGAGGTCTGTAGACCTCAAATGGCAGATGACAACTACACACTCAGCCTCAGTTATTCTCATTTTCCATCCCCATAAACAGCTCTGGCCACTCTGCCTGCCTTCGATCTCCGTCATCTCCATTTGGCACGACGTCTCACAAAAGAATAACTGTTGTCACACAGACATTCCTGCCCGATCTTCCTTTACCGAGCCTTTCGTCCTCTGTACTGACCTCTCTTCCGCGCTGTGGCTTTAGATCCCTCTGCAAAGGGGGTTGCCTTTCCCTGGATTCCCGTCTGCGTACGTCTGCACAGTTCCTGCTGCACGGCAGCCCTCCCTCCCCCATCCGATGCCTTTTTATAGTGCAGCTGAGCCTGCTCAGCCTGCAATGCATTCTGGGTAAGAGGGAGGAAGAATAGATGAGGGGAGGGAGGGAGGAAGGAAGGGAATGTCTGGTGAAATGAAGAAAGCAGGGGTGAAACTAAAGGGAGGGTAACTTGAGGGGAAAACTGTGGCAGAAAGTTTAACAGCTGTACAGAAAGTGTATCCAATTATCAGGTTTAAATGGCTTTGCAAAATTGAACCATTCAAAATATGTTCTGACATGTCTGGTAAAGAAATTATGCAAGGCGGAAGTAAACTTTAAAAAGAGGAATTACAACCTACTAAGTTAAGTGACACATATTCTAACTGAAATATAACATAAAAAAATGTGTTATAGTTCCTAGGCTTATCTTTATGTAAATGCTTAAAAAAAACAACTGAAAAATACTTTTCAGTCTAATCCAGTTGTGGTTATGCAATGATGGCTGAAGCTCGGAAACTGGCTTGGCCTGTACTTTTCTACAGTTCCAGCGTCACAAACTCATTCAGTAAGTGGTAGGTGAAAGGCGTAACTTTTCAGCTTGCTGAAAATGTTGACATAATCGTATGTGGAGCACCTCTTGCTGAAAGGAGGAAGTAACGCAATTCAAATAAACATTTGAAACATTTTATTAAAAGCATGAGGCGACATATTCATGTCCTTAAAAGGAACATAAATACAAAATATATTTTTATATACAAATTATGGCAAAGATAATTAAAAGCATTCCAGATATTTTTCCTAAAAATTTTCATTTACAAAAAAAGGGGTGGGGGGAAAGGAATAGTTTAACTGCAACTCCCAATATGTTTAATATCAAAGAGGAATGGACTAAGTATTCCAATGTGATTCACAATTTCTATTAAATTACATGGTATGAACTTTGAGGTTCAAATATGAGGTATGCAATAGTTCTAAATAAAAAACGAAAAGTCTAAAATTAAGGATATACAATCCCAGTACCACTGAAACAAATGCCGTATTTTCCAGACTATAGAGCGGACCCACAAAGTTTTTTTTTATTTTATTTTTTAATAGAAACGTACCACATCGGGCTATAAGCCGCTGATTTCTCTGCCGCTCTCGGTTTTCCACAAGAAAATAAATCTGCTATTAGGACGCAGCCCTGCATCTCAACGCCGAACCATGGATTCGTTCACGCCGAGCTTACGCGCAGCGGCTATCGATCTGTACTGCCATATCGATAGCCTTCAACTTAAAAGCTGCGTCATATGAACTTCTTCGTGTTTTTTTCCATGAGGGGGTATGAGTTTGAAAACATTTCGCCGTCGTGCCTGCTGCTAGCATATGTGCTTGTTCTAAATGAAAAACAGCACTTTCTTCTTTGATTTCCAATTTTGACTTCCAATAATGCACTTCCTGCTGAAAAGCCCCCTGGTGGTTGAAGAAAAATCCACAGAAAAGCCGCACCGGGATGTAAGGCGTATGGTTCAAAGCGTGGGGAAAAAAAGTAGCGGCTTATAGTACAACAAATGCGGTACTTTGTAGCAGATCTTAATTTCAGAGTCCTTGCAAATTTAAGCTTTTTATGTGTAGCCTGTACCAGGCATTGGCTGGTTAGAACTGTCAAAGTATACCACCATTTAAAGAATAAAAAAATGCTTTGAAAACTGCAAGGAATTCCACCTTATTCCTGTGGTTTAAAGTCAGTCTTAAAGAGATGCTGCAAGAAGGGCTAGAGAAACCAGTTTGTTCAGGGAGCGAACTGAGGAAGCAGCAACACAAAGTCAGCTCTCTCTCACCTGTTGCTGCATACAGGTGGCTGGAAGTCGGCTGGGCTCTTTATCATTTACACATTAGACAATTTACCAGTTCTACGGGGAAAAAAAAAAAAAAAAAAAAAAAACAGGCAGAAACTAGAGGATAAATAAACTAATATTCTGCACAACTAGTTCTTTTTTTTCCCTTTTTGAAATACTTCAAAATTTAGCAGGCATTTTGCATCTTTGATACCAAGGTGGTAACAATAAAAGTGTTAGATTATTTTGTAGCATTTTTTGATTACTTGTTGCATTTCTGTTTTAAGTAATTGCAATGAGATCAAGTTTAAATTTTATGTAAATTTCGTAATATCACAAACCCAGGGTGTTACTTCAAGGTTATACCCTGAGATTCTTACACCAGCCCATGGCTGGTATACAACTCTCGTACTTTATAACCAACAAACTGAAAAATGCACTTATCTGCAATCGATTATTCTAAAGCATTTATAATAAAAGCAATAATTAGCACAACCAAAGTAATCATGCAGAACTGTGATGCTGAATCACAATATCACTCATATTAAAGACCACACCCTTCAATTCACAGATGCAATAAGTTTTCACCACATTGAGGCAGTGTGCTACGAATACGTACCAGAAACATAACATCTCTTTGCTTTTAACCAATAAATAAAAGCTGCGAAATGTAATTGGTTGCCAGATCTTCTAAAGAATCACAGACAACTGAAAAAAATCACCTAAAAAATAAAAATTCAAAGAATTTAAGGTTAAATTAGCAACGCTGGTCTGTACCCATATAGAAGCTATGTACGTAATTTGCCCTTTAACCTTGGTCTAGAAAATTTTGAATTAGAATTTTAATGCAAAAAACAATGACAATTTTCTCATTTTGTCAGTTGATAAAAAAAAGCGTTTTATCAAAATAATTAGCAAAATAACTCAAGATGACCAAATGAGTTTGTCAAAGGCCAACACACTAATACTGTTACTGCACAGATAACACTATAAGTGGTAGAAACCACAAACAGATCAAGGATAAAACTAAGCAGCATTAATCGGAGCACAATGGAATTAAATTTCTAAACATTATATTTCATGTTTACAAACGTCAGTGCACGCCTCCCGTTGCAATTATACCGTTTTATAAGTTTCGCTCTCCACATCATACTGTATGCCCAACCTGTGCATTCAAAAATGCATTTGACACTGGGGAATACAATCTCAGGTCTGAAAAATCATCTGATTAAGGCATTAGACTGAGTATATACACTTTTCCCATCCTTGTTAAGCCACCCTAGACTTCTTGCAGACTCCTCGAGCCTCCCATTTTGTTTAACATCGTATTTACACACATTATACATAATACATCAAGTAACATTTAACAGGGCACCACCTATTGCACATGAAATTTCTCTCTTCATTAATTAACAGGTTAGCTCACCCATCAGTACCTTTTTTTTTTTCTTTTTTTTTTTACTGCCTGTTCATCCTGCCTTCGCCACTGTTTTCTATTTTAAATGACATGACAAGTTGTGCAGCATTATTCACCAAGTCCTAGCTTGGAAAGTCACCAGGTGGCTCCTGGTCAGGGGACTGAGAACTGTCCTGGTCATCTGAGGGTAGGTGGACACGCTGCTCATCCATACGCTTTGCCTGTACCCTCTGGATTAAGCTGAAGAAGTCTTCATCAGGCACTGTGGGGGCATGAGGGCCTGCTTCTGGTGGGGAGCACCGTTGATCATCGATCCTAGAGGACTAGGGCCAGAAAAATGAAAGAAGTTAAACGAGAATATATGAATAAAATTACCTGGATGCTTTGCAATAGAGTGGCATGATCTTAAAAAAATCTCGTGATGGCAATGATATCGGAAAATAACTCAATGACGATATCTTTCGGTATATGTCCATTTTCGTCTTTTCTTCCATTACTCTGACCTTTAGCATTTATCTGGTGTGAACCTCTGCTGCCATGAGACAAGCAAGCTGTGACATTAGCATCTATAATGAAAGTTCATAATACTCGGAAAATGTTAGCCAATAATTTTTGAACTTTAAACAGTACTTGTTGCACACACCGACTGGGATGACAACATAGTTACGATATTAAAGAAATCCTGATACTGGCTAAGCTTGACGTTTATTATATCAATGTGAGTTTTATGAAAGATGCACCAACTAATAGGCAAGATGAAGATAAATGACACATGCTTGGCTGCAGAAAAACTTAAATCTTGCAATTCCTTTCTTTGGATTCAAAATATGTACAACTCATTCTTGCTACTGTCACCACATGCTTGCTCAGGATGATGGATTCCATCAAAGTCAATGAGTCAAAGGCTGAGGTTTCTTACATAAATAACTTCTGGTGCTAGAAACTGAGCTAGAACGTCTAGTGTGATATGTAGGATCAGGCATCTCATTGCACCTAATCTGCCTTCATGCCTGGATTATACTGAATTCACTTCATTCAACTGCAAGTGAATTGGACCAGGTTTTCTTATTTAGTGCCCAAGGATGACATTTGTTGTAAACCTGAAGTAAATTAAAATAATAATAATAATAATTTTGTTATTTTTCCAACTTATCCAGATTTGGAAAATTAGACATTCCAGTTTAGCAGTTTTATGATTGCACAGGAATCCTGACGTCTTTAATGTATTTCAGCATTCTATGACAATTTAACTTTAGCATTCGTAGAAGAATGGGGTTCTGACCTGGCACTTAATAAGCATGTTGAAGAAATCGTCGCTGGGTTCTTGATGATCTCCCTCACCAACCAGATGTCCCAGGTTGTTCTGAGTAATCCTAAGTCCCGGGAGGTTTCCAACACTAACACGCTGATCATCAAGGCGGCGACTCTGAGAGCTAGCAATCAAGTCAAACAGCTCCTCAGTCTGGGGGGATGTGGTAATTGCAGGATCTATAAAAAAATAACACAAAACACAGAAATGACTTCCTGGTGTGACGTTTTAGGTTGATTGGCTTCTCCCCCCAGGTGCACATTGACTAAAACTGAAAATATGAAGAAAAAAAATTAACTGACCTATCATCTCATTTAGGGATGTGTTGGCAGCACCTTCTGTGTCATCTCCGTTCTGTGTTTCATCAAGGTGGCAGCGCTGGTCGTCCATGCGGCTGCTCTGGAACTTACTGAGAAGGTCAAAGAAGCAGTCTTCATCGGAGGGGTCGCGGCCCAGTTTCTGAAAATAAAAAATGACTACACTCTTTATCATGTGTTTTCATTCTCCTGAGCCACCAGATGATGAACTACACCATATGAGTAAATAAAATAACCCTCAAGTGTTTTCATAATAGCAAAATAAACTTTTCTCACAATGGTGGACTTTTTTGATAAAAACGCCTATAGCCCAGACGCTGGATGTCAGACAATGCAAAAAGAGAACATATGCATGGATCAAAATAAAGAAAATATCAAGAGACATACAGTAGATGTAGTTGCAAAGAAAGTCACTACAAATTTAAAATTCTTAATTGTCTTTACTTGTCCAAGAAAATGAGATCGTCAATCACTCAATAACAAAATATATATTTTTTAGGATGGGTTTATCTCTGCTAGAAAGTCCAATGATCCCATTCTTGTTTCATTGATGAATCCTGGCAAGGACAAGATTAAGAATGTTACTTTATAATAACCTTGACTAAAACTACCATCATTTTGCCATACTGAGGTATTTCAAGCTGCAGTAATTTGTAAAACAGACAAACATAACAAATTGGTTTACAAACATCTTTTATGTAACTGATATATAATAGCTTTACAAATCCATTTCCTTAAACAATATCAGAATAGGAAAACCTCTGTAAATAAATTCTTCAATATATATATTGTAATTCATATTTCCTGTAGTACCTGGTTGTAACACAAGATGGAGCCTCTTATTATTTAAAAACCCAGTTATTGATATAAGGTGAACTAAATGCTGCCATTCTATATGTTGTTTTTTTTTTGTGTTTTTTTTGTTTGTTTTTTTTTAGCTTGCAGCTGAACACTGTGAATTATCTGATAGTTGTTTGGATTGGTAAACTACAAAGCCTTTACAGAACACAAGTTTTAAGTCATAAACCCAAAGCTTAGGTGATCAACTCTGATAATATGATGCATGATCTAAAATGACATGCTGACAACTACAAAAAATGACATGTTCCCCCAACATTATGGTGGTGGCAGCAAATACTGATGGATTAACCAGATGGATAAATTTAGTAAGAATAATGATGAGGTACTTGCTGGATGACTCAACAGTGTAGAGAAAGCAGGGTTTGGGTAAGTAACTGATGAAAAAAATGTAACTAAAGTATCTAATATTACAATATTCTATTCTTTTTAACATACAAGAGCTGTGATGTCAGTTTTACTGTTAATTTCAAACTCCATTTTATTTTTTCCCCCCTAAAATTTGTAAAAAACAAAATTTTTAAGTAGTAATTCCAATCTCAAAAACAGCAGTTGTAGCACAAATCATGGCACAAGTGCTTATGAAAGTACAGAAACTGCCCAAGGATTGGCCGCTTCACTTCAACATTAGCATGTCATTACATGGTCTACAACGCTGCTAGGACTATGTAGTCTCCAACTTATGCCTTTGCGTTTCCTGTGTTTTTCATCTGAACTGCCCTATTTTGAGATTTCCAAAGGCATAGCTTGCTGTTAGCCACACATCTATGCCAAAAATGCAAACAGATATCCTTCTGCTACCCTTTTTAAAATGTATAAAAACTCCAAGTAAAGTGAAACATCTTACCAGCAGCAGGTTGTTGTCTAGCCTTTATCTCGCATTCCACTCTTTCTGGATCACTCTGTTCACATGTCTGGCTCACACCTCTTTCTTCTCTGCCATCGCCCAAAGACTCAATATTCTTCCCTTTGCTAAACACAACCACTAGCCTCCGATTTCTTCGACTCTGCTAGTCCGCTATTCCAGGCCTCTTTTAAGCTGCATACTACCTTGTCCTCTCCGGTCTCTCAGTTTCACTCTCCCTCTCTCACTCTCTTTCTCCCTCTATGTAGATCTCTGGCAGGCCATTTTTGTCCTGTTCACCCACTGTGGGAAAACAACTCATTATGGGAAGCTAAGCGTTTGACCCTGTGGGGAGGGTACCAGTTCTCCGATCAAGGTCACATTATCAGCTGAGAGGCAGAGCTGTGGGGGACAAAGTGGGAGGAGGGGAGATGGAGGGTAGAAAGATGTATGCAGGGGGAGTAGTTATGCGAGCAATGCTTGGCAGCAGGCTATTCCAGTAGGGATCAGATGCGCTAAACTGACGAGGAACCACGCATTTTTTTTGCTTTTCAAAAAGTCTAATCTGGTGTGACTTCTAGTAATTTGTGTCCTGTGTCCTTGGCCCAATGGATTCTCTGTGGATCTAGTCACTTCCTACTTTGTGATGTCCAATTAGTCAAGTAGGCCACAATGACAGAACAAGAGAAAAGAACATGTGATGATCGAGAGGGAGAGAGAAAAGGGGACAGAGAAAAGTAGGGAAAGAAAGCTACAAAAGAATTTGACTGAGAATGTGAATGATGGTTTAGAAGAGACGCCTTGTCTACGTCAACCCTCACAGACCAGGGGTAGGACAGGTTGTGGCCATAAGAGCTGACGATGCTCCAAATATGCCAACCTCACACAACTTAACATAGAACCTGTAACTTAAACAGCAAATAAAAACTATGCCTTGGTGACCAATTCCACTCCTTGAGAGCCATCAGCCTTCTTTTTTTTTTGTTTTTTTGTTACACCCCTTCTATAACACACCTGAATCAAATGAAGGAATCATTACCGCGCTTTCGCAGAGCTGAATGATGAGTGAGTCATGCCATTAGTTTTAGGTGAGTTTGGAAAAGATATTTTGCTTTTTGGAAATATTTTTGCTCATGAAAAACAGCTGGTCACGTCGTTCTGAGAGTGAAAGAGACACTGCATTGGCTGCTTCAATGCAACATGATCTGTTTGGACGCTGTGCTCAGACAGCTGTCTGCATGAAAATGTCATGGTCAAATCAGAGGATTACATTTGTGAAACAGTGAAAAAAAAAAAATATTTTCTGTGTAAAACATTAACTGGAATATACTGCCACCAAAATTAACAAGATATCTGAAAACAGAAAAGTAGCATGCTAGCATTAGCTTAGCACTTCAGATGCTTCAGCCGAGAATATTGTCAGCATTTTGCCAAGCCAAATAAATATTGAGAAATAAGTTATACATCCAGACTGTACTTGTATAGTACTTTATCAAGACCAGACGACCCCCAAAGCACTTCACACTACATTCAGCCGTTCACCCATCAATGCACACATTCACACTCTGACTCCACCAGGGCAGCTGTGGCTTGCCACCATCAAATACAAAATGCACTGGTGCCTCCAGCCCTCTGACTACAACCAGCAGGCAAAGACCGACAATGCAAGGATTCAAACTGGCAAACCCGATTACAGGACAAACTCCTACCAATGTCCATGTCCAGAACAAATTAAATACAAATACAAATATATATATATATTTATTTTTATTTTTTTTTCCCAAAAACTAAGCTTAGAGATTTGGAAGTTTTCTGTCCTAAGAAATTAAAGTAGATCACACAAAATGTATGTCGTTTTAGGAAAATTGTCAATTGAAAAAAATGTCTCGTAATTGCATGCCTTTTTAAGAACATTTTGGAAAATAAAAATCCTTTAGGAGAAAATTCATATATTTCTAACAAGAAAAAAAATGTAAATATCAAAAACAGCGCGTAGTGTTACATGTATAATAATCGTGTAAAGGTGTGAAAAAATCTCAAGAGGATTTTAATCGCAACCCATCTCAATGCATAACTTGCCAAAAATGGTCAAACCTAATAATGAGTACTCTTCAACATTGTCAAGAGGAAGAAGATTCACATCTAAATTCATTTTCTACTCAATTAAGATGAACAATTATGAAGCACACAAGTAATTTCCATGTTTTTCAGTCCTGTCAGAACAACTGATTACAACAATTAATGTCATCACATTGGCAGATGATTAGGTGCTGCAGGGGTGTGAGGCTCCAGCAGCTGTGACGGAGCACATTCATTAAACATTCTGATTCACAGCAAACTGCTAATTGCTCTTAAACTACAAGATATTGTTACAATGTTGCCAGCACGTTTATTTCATAATTTCATAATGAACACTTTAACGAAATGAACATTCAAAAAGGTTTACTGGTTTAATATTTCCTTGAAAGAAATTAAACTGAGTCAGTGTCTCTGAGGTCTTCTTGGTGTAACTCAAGAAGAAATCTGAATCTTGTCTTTGCTAAGATGAGCCCTCAGTGACTGCAATAATTGTCTGACATTTTACAGAGGGTACCGAGGAACTAATCCCCAATTGGTACACATTTAACACCACATAAAATCTACTAGGTTTGTGGATTTAAAATACTTTTTCCCCCCCTATTGTTAGCAAGAACACCAATGAAGCAAGTCTCTTTTTGTGATTTTAAAGTACCAAAGCTAAAAAAAAAAAAAGTCAAATGTCAAATTAAGCTTAAAATATAAAAAATGCAAAATTTGAGCTCAAGCTCAAAATGCACAAAAAGTGTCTGATTTTACGCCTCAGAGGCCCCAATTTGTGATCAGTCGGTTGGAAACTACAGATCTGATCTTTCTATCTGTGAACACCCCAGACTAAAACCATATCAGGTCAGACTGACAACAATATTTAGTGTGGGTGTTGTTATCACCAGAATAAGACTTGGCTATTTTCTATACTTTTTGCATCAGTGGGTTGTTCATAAATAAGTTGGTGGAAATACAAAGAAGCTCTTCTGTTATCTGGTATGCATTAAAGTTCTTGTAATGATAACCAACGCATGGAGATTGATAGAACCACGTGTGCTGTTTAGGTGTCTTTAGTGCTGCACCTACAATGAGATGAAGCTTAACCCGTGGCTTTAGGAAGTCTGTGTTAAACATTTATTCACAGTGAAACAGGATCGAAACAGTTTACAACATTCTGGTGTTTACGCCTCTGACCGCATTCTCAACCTACGGGAGAAAACTGCCTTTTAAAAATTGTCCAATAAATAATTAAAGTGCTCTTAGAAAAAAAAAAAAAAAAAGCTTAGAAAACACCAGAAAAATATGAAATTTAATTTGACACCCTTCTGTCTTTCCACTACACACTCCAAGATTAATTTAAATGTGTTAGAATATATGATCAGAGTCCATTTTTATCAGGTCATCCACACAATCTTTTAAAGATGAAAGTATAGCTATGGTTATATTATCACTTTATTTAAACTACAATTGCTATTCCCACATTTTCTGTCTGTATTTGTTCTGCAACAGAGCGTTCAATTAAATCTAAGATTTCTAGCCCAGAAGCAAAGCATCAGAAGTTATAGAAATAAGGTGGATAAATGATTAATGATTATTACAGAAAGCTTCCATAAAGCATCCATAAATATATGAACAGAAAATCCATGAATTCAAAATCAATGACTTTCATATCAAGTTGGACACAGCTGATATTTTCTTTGAAAACAAAAATTGAATACGCATAAGCGACATTTTAGCATTTTTAAATGCAGCTGAAAAGAAAAAAAAAAAAGGAAATTGGACATGTAAAGGAGCAATTAAAATTTGCAGCAACTCATTTCAGATGTATTTAATTTTCTTCAATATAACCTGGATTATTTTAGTGTAGTTGAAGATTTTCAGCAAAGCAGAAACCGAAAGATTCAACAGCTTTAAAAAAACTGAACTGTTTCAGAGAAATTATTGTCTTACTTGAGTGTAAATCTGTAATTATGTTCATATCCACTTCATGGAAATGGTAGTAAAAAAGTACATTTTGTTATTGAGAGTTCTTAAAGACAGACTGGAACCAGATGAAATTGACGTCAGCAGGTCGGAGCTTTACAAATTTGGCAATTGGAAACCAACTGCAAAATCTCTAAAAATGTTGCTAAGCTAGCTAAGCTGTAGCTAGCTTAGCGAATGTGTTTTTTAATCATAATAACATGATAAAACAGTAAAGGTGTGACTACTTACGGACACTGGAGGTGTAACTTGAACAGTGATATCATCGGCGTCAACAGGGGAGTCCAACCAGGGCCTTTCATCAGACGACTGACTGTCCGGGTAACCTTTTCTTTTACCAGGTTGCGACAGCTGATTCCTGGATCTTCTCTGCATATTTTCCATGTTTTGGTTGTCACCGTTCTGTGGCAACGCAGCACATTAGAGACGGATAGATGAACAAGAGTGTTAAAAAAAAAAAAACAGTAAAAAAACAAAACATATTTCAGCAGCAAAACATGTGAGATTAGACACGCCACCTTGTCTGAGGAGTACTTCCATAGTTCTACACTGTCCATGCTGTTTCTCTTGGTGATTTTGGGTCTTGCTCCTGCAAAAAAAAAAAAAAATTATGTAAATAAATGTTACATCACAGTTCAGATGTGATATTTAGCAACATTAGAGACTCACACTGTCTTAAATGAACCAACTTGGGCTGAAAGCTGCCATCTGTTTATCTTTTTTCACCCCACTAGACAGTAATTTCAGCGGTGGTCTCATGATGACCAATGTGGGTAGGAGGGCAAACAACCAGGCAGACAAACTAAATAAAGCATCTGTTTGCCAAGCTGTGATTCCAAAGCTAGAAATGTCTGATGTGGGTGTCAGTTTCTACCCTGAGGTGGGTTCATGAATGCAGACACTATGCAGACCAGGAGGACTGAAGAGATTTCTCAGCTTCTGTCTATTTTTTTTTTTTTTTTTTAGGAAGCTCAAATGCCCAAATTTGTGAACAGCTGAATCATTTGATTTGATATAGAAAGTTATGTTTAGCCTCAGTTCAGACATAACACAGACACTATCCTGCTTCAAGTTGGTTTTAAACTTAATGTAACCAATTTGTGTACATAGAGGTTAACTGTGAAAACAGCAAAACTAAAAGGGGATGACATAAAATATTGAGTGAAGCACGTTTTAGAACTGTGCTAAATGCATCTTCTCCTAATTTACAATGATCACAAAAGTTTGTTTAGCCACAGAATAAACTTTTTTTTTTTATATACATTTTCAAGACATAGTGGCTTCTCCAACTAAAAGGATCTTGCCATTAAATTTCCTACTTGAGCAAATCGCTTGATCCACGCTTCAAAATTAGAAAAAACAAAGATGCACCAAAAAACAAATTGTTGACTGGAATCAAATAATTTTCAGCTTCATTCCTTACTGCTTAACAGTCAGAAACTCAAAAATCCTACATTTCTACAATTACTGAACACACAATACACAAGTACAACACTTTTGAGGGTAGAACTTGTTACTGCAGAAAGAAGACTCAGCAGGTTTTTGTTTTGTAAGGTGTTTAAAATGATTTTTTATGACATATTGAGAGATTGCTTCAGTTTATTTGGGCTACTTAGGCAGAACTTTTGGCCAGTCAGAGGAAGGTTGAATGTAATGCAGATGAAAAGTGTTTTATTGTTTTTTGGGGGTTTTTTTACCTTTAACCTCTGTCAGGGAACACAATACTTTTGGAAATGTTGATAGCCTATTAGAAATATCAGCTGAAATATGGATCTACATTTTTAAGGTAAATCATATGGAAATTACTGTTCGAGTAAAATCAGCCTTGCCAAACATCAAAAAAGATGGTGAAGATTATGTTTTAGGGACCGCTTTAACGCACGGGGCATGAAACAAGCAATGCTCTTATCATAAATAATTACTGCTAAAAGCAGTAACAGGCTAGAAAAAGAAACATTTACAGTGCTCTTCTCAAAATGTCTTGTATTATGCTTGTGAAATAGAAATTTGTGCCAGCAGGTTGGGATACAGAGGTCAAGATATAAAATTCTGATTAGTGCACTTAAAAGGACTGAACCTCATTACAAAATTACATGTTATAATAAAAAAACTTTTAGCTCAACTTAAAGAGTCGGCCACTAAAACATACACTTGCCTTACATCTGTGAAAAGTACTTGAAAAACCAATAGACGTCCATATTTCTTAAAAAGCAGTCTACTTCCTGGGTGTTACCTTGCATCTCAAACTCCGAACTGGAGGGAGAAAGATCACTTTCATTGACTCCCAAAGCCTCCATCAGCTGCTCCACATTCATCCTGGCTGTTAGCTCCCCGTTTCTGTCTCCAATCTGAGGATAACAAAGAGGCAACAAGACAGAGGGGGTTCGAGAAAATGGCTTCACACCGGGCTGCATTGGACTGCTGAGATTTTTAAAGTGTCCTACTTCTTTAGAGATGTCCAGGTGTTTTCGGGCGTAGTGGAGGGCTTGTTTGTGGTTTCCCAAAGACACGTATGCATTTCCTAGGCTCCAGCAGGCACGACCCTCGCCAACTCTATCAAAAACAAAACCAACACAGACTACTCAATCATAGTCAAGTTAAGCATTTTCGTTAATAATCATGACTTGTTTTTTGTGGTATTCAGTGACGAACACTGAATATTACTCCAGCAAAACAAAAAAAAAATAAATAAAAAATGTTCCAACATCTGGCATGCCTGTTTAGTCCATTATTTGATCTTGCCATTTTGCACTAAATTACATAAAAGTTGGAAATGCCTCAAGATCATTCTGATTTTTTTGCTGTCAAGTCTATTAAATAAAAAAGGAAATCATAAAGTGATGGATCTAAACGGGACAAAAAGAGATTTTTTCACTCACTTTTCACAACCACATGTGGCGAGGAATGAAACTGAACTGGCAGCAGACCCAATGAGATACAGACAGACATGTCTGAAAAAAATACTTTTGTCTTGTTTGCATTTTCAACACTGCAAATTGTGAGTCGATTTTAGCAGCTATGTCCCATAAAAACACCACTTAACATAAAAAAAACCAAACATGACGCACTGACTTCCTTTGTGTGGATCTTTGGTTGTTGGCATTATGTTTTGCTGTTTATTAACGTGATAATATGAGATCCTGCTATTGTCGATCCTTTAGTTATATGGAGAATCCCAATAAATGCATTCATGACACCTGGTATTTTTTGCGTTTACCTGTCATTGAGCTCCTGGGCTATGCACAGATGTTTCAGGTGGTAGTCTATAGCCCTCTCATATTGTTGCAGTAGTGTGTAAGTGTTTCCCAAACTGTAGCATGCTTGAGCCTCCATCACTTGGTCCCTCAGCTGCCGGGACAGCTGCAAAGTTTTTCTGAGAAGAGATGGATGGATGGAAATCCTTTAGCTTTTAATGGGTTGGGACATGCATCGGGATTAACCCAGATTCACTCTGATGTTCCTCTACTAGATGTGAGACTGCACTCTTTCTTCACCTGTAATATTCAGTGGCTGTGTTGAACTGTCCCAGGAATATCAGGGCATTGCCAAGATTGCTGTAAGCTCGACGTTCAGCTGCTTTGTCCCCAAACTCCTTCGCGATGGATAACCGCTGTAAATGACAGAACAACACGCTCAAAAACCATTTTTCAGAACTTTGGATTTCATCTTACCAATATTAAAACATTTAGTCCATACGTTATTGGCTTTATTTAATCACATTTATTTATTTTTTGATGGAGCATACACAAGTAAAAGTAGCTCAACTGTTAAGCTATGCTGGGCCTCTTTCCATTACCTAAAAAAGGGGTTTCTGCAGCACTAGTGGATCAAATCACCCCTTTATTTCCTTTTACAGGCACCATGTTCTGCTCTGTTGCATCCTGATAGATTTGTAATAGGAAAGGCGGGCTTCTCACAAAAGAAAAGAAAAGGTTTCAAATGATGAGTGACATGAAAACAAGACGAGTTACTGAGCTACACTTTTCAATGAATCATCACAAAACCAATTTTCTTCTTGTTTCAGTAAGTAGAACACTTTCTGCATGCTAAGGCAGATTTTGCTACGCAGAACAAAATGCATTCAGTTTAGTCTTACCCTTGCATTTATCAAAAATGCATACTTTTTTTTTTTTTTTGCTTTAAGAAAAGCACATATGTAAATGATAACTTTAAAATAAATTCCACAAATATCAGTCCCCTCCTCCTCCTAGATGAACTGATGAGTTAAAGTATTTTGCAAGTAAAATTTTAGTCAACCTCACATTTAAACAAGACAAAGTCCTATGAGGAACGTCTCTCAGCAGGAACAAAACTCATACTGTATTGTTTGTCTCTGAGTTGACCTCTCACCTGACGGTGAAACTTAATAGCTTCAACAAAGTTCCCCAGCAGGTAGTGGGTATTTCCCAGGTTTCCGTACGCTCTCCCCTGAGCTGCTCGGTCGCCAAGTTCTTTCACCAAGCACAAGTTCATCCTGCAGTAACAAGAACAGCCATTAGTAAAATGATTGAAAAGACATTTATCAGGCGATATCTTCCGTGTCCTTTACATTTTTATACTGTTTATTTTTACATGTACTAGAATGTTAATCTATACAGTTGAAACCAAATATTTACATAAACGATAGAGAAAGACAAGCTTTTTTCTCCTCACAATCTTGCATGAAAACAAACCATAACATAAGTCTAGATTATTTAGGGTTACAAACATTATTTGTATTGACTACAAAACAGAGTATGGTAATGGGAACACATTTTTTCTCCAAGATTTTTTGTTTTGCTCAAATTTAAAAATGTATATTGGCCTTTAAGTTATATGACTAAGAAAATAAAATGCTCTGGATAAAGAATAATTTTAGTAGTTTTTCCCTTTTACTTATAGATGCATTAAAGTCTCTTTAAGTTATCCCTTTAATTTCTCCCTTTAATCTTTTACCTGTTTTTATCCCCATTTTATTTCCTCGCATTTTTTTTCTTTCTTTGTTTTACATGTTCCCGTCTAATTTTACATCATGTATTTCTACCTCATTATGCAAATGAGGATGGGTTCTGTCTTAAGGCTTCAACTTCTGTCTATTGGTTGGTTCTCATTACACCTTGCAGGTCCTCAGTGGATGTTCTGGGCTCATTTATGATATCCATGAACATTTGTAGCACAATCTATACCTATCTAAACAGGTAGGAGATTTTCTTTAGGGGGGAGTGACACTGTGGAGTATTTATGAACATTCAGTATGTAGCTAGAGCTCCTTGGACTTTTGCATAAGATGATAATTTAAATCATCATTTTAGAACATTTACACTGAAGACCACGTTGTTTCTCCAGCCACTAATTTATTACATGTAAACTGTATATAGTAAACAGAAAATTTTATTTTTAATAAAATTGTGTAACAGTTCACGTATTTTGTACATTTTTAAGCAATTACTCATAATTATATTAGATAGCTTAACATGTTTAATTTTGAAAGCTTTTGCCATTTTTGCTTTATGCTGAAAACATCATTTAAAAAAAAAGCCCAAAGGCTTACCTCCAACATGAGGTAAGACATGTGTACAACTCTTAGTCCTCAGTTGTCATTCAAACAAATGGTACTACCTGCTACCGTTTAAGCTCAATAACAAAAAACAAATACGCAATAATGCAAAACTATAATTGGATACGTTATATTATTAATACATACTCGTAAAAGCCTGTAGCCTTCTGCAGTGTCTCTCTGACATCAGAGGGCAGCTCGCCTGGCTCCTGGGTGCAGCCCCACAGCTGCTGCTTGCCCTTTGCATGAAACACGTTTCCAATGTTGTACAGTGCTCTCGCTTCTCCAACCTGCAGCATTACAGTAAGAAGAGACAAGTTGGATCACGAAGCATATGATCCTGCAAGACGGGTTAATTGTGTTTATGCATCTCTGTTAATCAGTATACGGTGCAACACTTTACCTTGTCGCTCTGCTCTTGAGAAATATCCAGATGTCTTTGGCAGCAGACAACAGCCTCGTCAAAACGCCCCAACACTTTTAAAGTGTTACCAAGGTTACCGCTAGCTTTTCCTTCTCCAATTCTGTCACCTATGGTTCTGAGAAAATTAACAACACATTTCTACATTCGCAATCTGGAACAAAAAAAAAAACTTTCGGATGTTAATCAGCACGTCAAATAATTAGTATTAAGGTATTAAAATGCAGTTCGTTAGACATGTTGTATGGTATGTATGCAGTTTATCTGCTTAATTCAGGGACCAAGTCCCAGTGCTCCCCAGTGAGACTGTAATGTAACAAGGTAAATCTCCCAGGGGTGTTTAATCACTTCCCTGCTGAAGTACCAGCTGCACTCACTGTAGGAGACCGGATTACTAACGAGCTAAATATCCTGCTTGTAGTCAACTTTTACTATAAAATATTTCTCACGGTCTGACTCAAAGTCAATAACTTAGATTTTCTTATTCTCTGCTCGTGTCCAACTGTGCAATAATCTGTAAAAAGAGTGACCCGAGTTCAGGTCAGGTTGGAGAAATTCTGTGTGCAGTGTACTATGGATTCTCTCACTTCTTGGTCTGTTTCTAGGCAAAATAAATTAAATGATAACACAGCGGAAGGAAGGAAGGTGAAGAAAGCAAAAAAGCAAGGACAGAAGGGAGGGAAGGATGCAATGAAGGAAGAGAAGGAAGTAATGTGAAGAAATAAAGATGCAAAGGGAAGAAAAAAATATGGAAGGATGCAGGGAAAGGACACGAGGTAATAAAGTCTGGAAATAAGCATGATTTTTCCTTTTCTATATTTATTTATATCTTAAAAATACTGAATTCATGTTTCATATGCAGTAACCCTGAGAGCGTAAAACATCTATAGGCCAGTAATTAGCGTAAAATCTCATCGATGAAACTGACCGGCTGACCCAGCGTTACCTTTCACTCTCCTTTTTGTATCGAATGTAGATGTCTACACAGATAGCATCTATAAATGTATATGTGACTTACAATTATAACTACTGAAGTACAAATGTTTACACTTTTTATAAAAAAAACTACACTGTGTTGCATACTTTAAACCAACATTTTTGTTCATTTCGTTAGTAATATACCAAAAGCATATTTGCGTTCAGCTAAAGCAACTGTAAATGTAAGTAACTGACTGTTCACCTGGCCAGGGTTAGGTCATGTCTGTGGTATTCCAGGGCTTTTCCATACTCCTTGAGGTAGAAGTAGGCATTGCCAAGCTGGCTGTAGATGGCACTGAGGGTCTTCAGGTCTTCTGTGCCGACTTGCACGGCTGCTTCAAAGAACGCTGTTCCTCCTTTAAAGTCTCCCGCCTTGCACAGCCGCTCACCTTCCAAGGCCAACTCCAAACAAGAGGCCTCCATTCTGAAAGATGGAAACAAGTCAGATATCAGCTCACATGTACCTGGTCTACACTATGCAGCCCATGACCATTTACAGTAACACAGATGCTACTGAAGTGGAGGTGCAACATCTTAAGCTGGTGGTATCACTATGACAACAGGTTCTGTAGTCATTTCTGTGGACTGTTGCCTTAGCAACTCTGTCTAAGCTCAAAGCTGAACCCCCATGAGAAGATGTTGCACTTTTCACTCATCAGTGTTTGCATCAGTTTGCCTTCTGGAGCAACACAGCCGTCCTCCAGTGACGCAGCAAATGGAATTGAAAGCAACCTTGCTTTCTACTTTGAGCAGCACATTAGAGCTTAAAAGACCTTAAAAGGTCAACTTTCCTTGCAATATCAATGTGTGCAAAATCGCAATAGTAAAATGCTAATGAGAGAACTATTACTTGTTTGGCTTTTACACTTCAAGTTCCATGTTTTTTTGATTATGACTGTCAGTTTGGCCATGTGTAGGAACTTTCCCATGCTTCGATTCTGACATCTCATACAGATTCTAATGCTAATATACAGTACATGCAAATATTGTAAAGATGAGAAAAGAAGTAGACCGGTGGAGCACCAGCAGCTTAACATCCACAAGCCATTTCATGTTCTCCATTATTTCTGAGCCCTACTTGGCCTATCAGCAAGTGAAATTAACAAGCTGATATTCTTTCATGGTTCCTACAGCAAAGTAATGTTAGACTTTACTCCCAAAAAAAAAAAAGGTATGTTCTTTTAATAGTTCTTTTAATAGGATTCCAGAGAAAGTACTGAAGATTATTTTCAGGCTGTATGAAGCATAGAGTTGCTGAACAATGTCTGAAAAGAGGCTTCTACACAATTCCCTCGCTTGTAAGAGAGACAGATATGATTTTATATAAATGTAAATGAAAGGAGGGGTAATGTCTTTTTGTTAACTTGACTGAATATTTGCTGCTTTTCAGTTTTACATAAAAGTAATTGCATCTTTATGATGATATGTTTACAAAGGATTATCTTCACAGCTTGAGAATCTTATATCAGACAACATCTAATCCAGAATTTATAGGAAGCTTTTCAGTTTCGCTGTATCCCTAAAAGGGTATAGCGTTGAATACAGAGTTAGGCGGTGGATGTCCTTGAATTTGATCTGTTTTCCAAAGAGCCTTATTCCAAAGAAGAGAATAAGGATGAGGTTTCTTATGCATTCTTAGAACGTTTGAAGGATCTCTTTGAATATTCAGTCCATGGTTCCTACACTAAATTTATGACTCAGCTTTTCATTAACATTAATTTGCATAAACATCATTATCTGATTAAATTCTCTCTACTTGTCCAAATAATAAATCACAGTCCTAGATGTGATTCAAAATATTACATCAAAGTGCTAAAATGACCCCATCCACATAAACAGCACCTGTGTTTTTGCTTTGTTCGCATCCTATCCACGTACACCTGGAGCTCCAAGCGCAAAGGCTTTATCATAGACTGTGGTCGGGGTCCATGGTGGACAAGTCTGCACACGGCTCTCTCTGCTCCAGTCAGAGGACACGGCTCCATTGTGATGAGAGTAATGTTTAAGAAAATTTCCCCAACTAAAAAATTAAAAAGATCAGTTTTGTTTTTTGGTGGTGGTGGTGGGGGGTTTACACAAAGTTGATTTTCCAAAACTGAAAGAAGAAAAACAAAAGCACCAGCTGTCCTTCCATACAAATCCCACAGAGCCTCAAATCGCTCCAACAAAATCCAGAAAGCTGGAAAATGTCCAGCAATGCGCAGACGTTGGAACTGAAAGTCATGGCCACAATCCAAGAACAATCAGCAATAACATCCACTTTGGAAGTCTTGATGCCTGTTCCAAAAAGAGACTGAATAGTTCCATTTTTAAGCCAAAACAGTCAAAAGGGAATCGTTTTAAATTCGACAAAAAATTAGCACCAGATATGGATTGCAAAAAATAATATAAAAAACTCTTCAGAAGTCTTCAAAAATGATTCATTTTGTCTATTAAAAAAGTCTCCTGGTGTTCTTTCTGCTGTTACTATGCATAACCAAAATGAATCCTCCCCTTTTCCTCTTTATCTTAACATAAAATGTTCCAGGTTACAGCAGAGATGAGCTCAGTTACACTACAACTACAGCATTACTTTTAAACTTGCCCGCTGTCCCGTTCAGAAAGAGAAAAGGAATGAGAGGAACACGACTAATCCAGTGACCTGCACCTTCTTACTAGAGTTCAGAGAAGTGAGTGGCCCACAGTAATCCACCCATCTGCTGACCCGGGCACAAAGATAATTAGGTCAACAGCAAAGACGGACTTAATTAAGGCCTAAGGACCTATTGAATGAATACATTGTGGCAAAATAAACACAAATGCAAGGATGTCATCGGGGTTAATGTAGAAAAGGTTTAATTGGAGAAAACATTATGCCAAAACCTAATATTCTCACACATCAGGTCAGAAGAAGCTCAGAATAAAACTACCTTAACATTGCAAGGCTTACAGCGAAACTGTCAGAATTACACAGAAAGCAAAATAAAATATGGGATAAATCATGGAAATCTGACTGGCTTACCTTGAGAAAACTTCAAATTGTTATAACTGTTGCTGCAGGCAGAGGGAGCGAACAACTGATTTTTCTTAATCAACATTTTAACCAACTCACTATATGGTTTTAAGGAAAAGCTGCATTTGCATAACATTACTGCAGCAGCCCTAATAAGTGGTAAATGATCCATTTAACTTTTCAACTAATACACACCACAGTGCAGGACTCTATAATTCAATCAAAAGCTCAACAGTCCACCTTTCTCAAACTAATGGTGTACCTCTGAGGTTAGTACCGAGTCCTTCACCTTGTGTCGCACTTGAATGTCCATCTATTATCAAACACACTTATCCTTGCATTAAGTCTTTCCTCCATTTTAGGGCTAAAAAGCAACTAGTTGCTGCTACATGTTTTATACGAGCATGCAATCTTTGGGCATGTTTGGACACCTGCTACAAAGCATTAGTCACTGCGCTCTGTTTGCCATGGAGCTCCAGGACTTATCACCAATCTCTCGCAGTGTTGCATGTTCAGGTTCGATATGTCCTCCAGCGAGTTCCAGTTTACAAGGCTATTAGAGCACAGCCTTGAAAACTGGCTTATTTAGCTCCTGTCCTTTGTACATACAATACATCATCTTCAGTTGCACGAAACATTATTATCAGCATCAGAGATTTTTTGAGAAGTAGTAATTTCAGTTTACTGCTCAATTCTTTTGAATCAACTGCAAACTGATCTCAAATGGAAGAAGCTAGTCTCAATTAATTTAAGGCATGCGATATTGGATGCTAGTGTTTTACATGATTGAAACCATGTATTGCTGTGAGTCTTGGCCAAGGAATCCTTGTGAGAGCGATTGTAAATCTCAATGGGATATTCCTCAAAGAAAAGGTTAAAAAAAAAAAAAAAAAGCTCTCTGTGCATTCAACACCCTTTATCCTAATATGTGCAATGTACAAAATGATACTGGCAACACACATGTATGTGTTTTGATGCTATTTTGTTTTTTTTTCTTAATTAGAAACATTCAGTAATAAAATGCAACAGCATTCTTTAAGCAAACTGAATATCAGGGTGTACTAGATTAAAACAATGTCGCGCCAGATTCAGGCTTCACAGGTAACATTGGAACGTCACTTTTATTACAAAGACAAGGTTAAAAAAATAATGTGCTTGGAAATTATTAAATAAGTTGACGGCAATAAAACAGTCTTTAATGTGGAAATTATGCAGATCAGATTATCACTGCGGGGAACAGTCCTCAAAAATGTGCAAAGTCCAATTCTAAGAACACCAAAAATAGTAAAACAAATATTTTTACTAGTGGAACTCTTACATGGATACTCTGAGGCTTTGAAATTAAAATTCCAGTAAGAAAAACAGATGGTAACACTTCACAAAAAAATAAATAAATAAAATATGCTCACAAAAGCCTCGACTGCGTCAAGGCTACAAGAACAAAATAGAAGATGCAGCAGGCATCAGCAGCCGTAGCCTGAGGGAGGAAAGCCACAAGGCCAATGAAAGAACATAATGTTACAAAAGAACACGTTTAAAAACCCCAGTCTAGTCTCTTCTATGCAAGAAACAAAAATCAAGTTAGTTGGCAAAGAAGTTTAAACTTTTATGATGTTAGCTTTTTTTTTTTTTTTTCCCAAATGAAGCAAGAACTCAAATATTCTATAGTGGTTAAACTCTCAAAAAAAAAAAAAAGCTTGCATAACTTTGACAAATCCACAGAGCTTAGAAAGTGAAAAGGCTAAGAAAATATTTTTTAAAAATGTGATGTCGAGCACTATCCCTTCTGCAGTAAAATGGAAAGAATGTAGAAATGAATAAAAGTGGATTACGGGGAACAGAACATGAATATTATTGCAGTTAATAAAAGAGGTTCTATTTCAGAAAAAGACAAAAATGGAAGAGAAATAATTCATCTCAAACACAACTAAATAATAAAATATGTAAAAATAAATAAATAAACAACACTAACTGACCGCGTGATGGAGAAATAACATCAAAGACAAAACAAAAGCAACAGAAAGACCAAAATCACTGTGAAACACATACACAGATTTGTGAGCACATAAAAAAGAAAAAAGTTAAGACAACAAAACACTGACCAATTTCTTTGTTCTCTATGGCAGGACTTTATTGGCTTTCAGTCTTTGTGGTTTGAGTTACATCAGATATGAGCAGAAAGCTCTCCCCTTTTATCCTCTAATGAACACTTAAAAGTGAGCGTTTGTGTCACACTTATGTCGGTAAACTTTCCAAAAGATAGAACAAAATTGCTTGTGAAAGAAGCTGGTTAGAAGCAAGTCTATTAATGTTGCCCAGTCAAAAGCAAATCCCCTTGTAAAGGCTATATAGTCAAGTTATCACCAAACTAAAAATAGTGTCTCTCACAGCAAGTTTAAGAGGACGCATTAGTTCTTAATTGCTGTATTTTATTTTTTTTTTTATAAAAATGCCTCAATCATTAAAATGTTCATGTTTTATTACCATACCAGGCAGAAATCATTTTACTTTTCAATATGTTTCTAAACAGCAAATTTGTAAAAAGGATACAAATGCAATACAATATGAAGCAATTTCAACCCTACAATTGGGATCTTTTTTTTTTTTTGACTGTGCACTTAATTACTTTCATTATTAATCCTGTACATGCTGGTGTATGTCAGCCGTAATAAAATCAGTCAATGGAGGGTTTGCGATTTGGCAAATCAATTTGAATAACGTTTGTAACACACCACTGTAGCATCTGTCAGTTGTAACAAAGTATTAGCATAAGACAGAAGATCCTTCTGAGAAAATATAGTTCAAGACATCTCTATAAAGACAGTAGTAGGCCTATATTTTAGAGAATACTCAAATTGTCATTTCCACTTAATAAACAGTCTATATACACCGACTGTTCTGGTGATTAACATTTTTTTTTTTTTTTATTTTTTTTTACCATTTCATTTTAAAAAGCTCCACATGACTGTTGGCATGTCTATGAAACCCTGTGCTCAGAGTAGTAATACAGCCATAATTACAGTCTACCATGGCCAGTTGTCAGGGGAACTAAAGAAAAACTCCAGGAATGTTTTTCCTCACGCAGTATTTTTCTCTTAAAACAGAGCCTCTTTCTTCTGTTCTTCAAATCTCCTGTAAAGGTGCACTTCGCCACCTTGTCATTGTGTTTCGTCTCAGCCATGTTTTCAGTGGCTGAATTATTTGGAATAGGATCAAAATATGTCCTTCACGTTCCTGAAAGGAAATTATGTAAAAATTAGAAGAAAATGTGTTCTCTCAGGAGTTGTTCCGAAATCTAAAAAGCAGATAAAGTATAAAATTTGAGAGAGGATGTGGTTTAAAACATGGTGATTAAATGTTAATACGTTTAGTAGGAAGCAAGAATGCCAAGCTGCTTTTCCCTCAGCTGTTTGTTTCTCTGAGTGCCTTTCTGACCATAAAACATGACATGATTGTATCATTGATTTTTTTATGATGAGGCTTTTATTGGCTGCTTGCTTCAGCTTACAATGTTTATTAGAAAAGTAGCTAACACTGAATGTTTAAGGAGTTTAAAGTGTCTTGCATAGCTTAAAATGTTTTCAATGTAACCAAGGATCTCAAGCTCTGGTCAAAGGACCACATGTACTATTTTCGTTCCCTTTAGGGGGAACTCTGTGGAAATTTTGACACCAACCATTTACAAGGTAACGCCAAAGTTTAAACGCTGTTAGAGTTAATAAGCAGACTGCAGCCACAAACAGAAAAATCCCACAAGATGCAAAATATATTGAGAAATCTGAGTATGATTTAAAGTGGGCACCAGTAGCTTTAAAGCTAGAATACGTATGCAGCATTTACAGCAAATACAATTTAAGACTATTCCTCTTGCAAGCTGGAAAGCCAATGGAAATTATAAATTCATGTGCTCAGATTAAGGCTAACTGCTATTAGCAATACAACCCAGCTAATCTTGGACCAACTGCCTCGATCAAAGTTTTAAAAAGTTAGGGTTTCAAAATCACTTATTTTTTTTATTTAATTTTACTTATTTGGATTAAAACTCCCGTTCTCTCCTTCCCCAATCTACCAGCATTCCTCTTTTTTCTTGGTGACAAGACCAACAAACGTTGCTATTAATGAAAAACAAGGATGGTGTGATACAAGTAAAGTAACATAACACACCATTCTTCTTAAAGTAACAGTGTTTTAACACTAAATCTGACAAGCTACTAGTAACCTACCAAGTGAAGGCTGGATATCCATAAAGATAATCTGATTGAGAAACTAGTTAATATCACTCTAGTAGAGCTGCTCTTTAAGGACAGGATCTAAAATAGTAAAACTCTGCACAAAAGGCACTTGAAAAAAACTAAATTTAACAAGTGTTCATTGTACGTTTTTGCTTTTGTATTAAAAACAGAAAAAATAAATGTAAACAGCGCCAATAGTTGATATGTTACTATATATGTTATATATGTTACTCAGTGTGTAGTATGAAGCACAATAGCTGCCTTTTTTGTTTAAAATACACACTGTTAGATCATGTTGTACATCTTTGTTTGATGTTTGCCTATACACAGTAATATATTATTTTAACTGTGACAATTTCATATTGACCAATGCCTCTTAAAAGTAGTTATATTTCATGACAGTAAACAATAACGATACATGTAAACTGAAATGGGTTTGGATGAAGTAAGTGTTTGAAATATTTAATGAGGTATTGTTAATAGCATGAAATTTTACAGTCTGTTGCTATTGCTACTGTATATTGCACTCTTTAAAGTTGATGCTTCGATACCGTGAATTATATATATTGGGTATTTTATTTTTTTTTTTTAAATGTTTTTAACATATTCAGCGAAGGGAAAATAAAATTGCAGTTGATCTTTGAACCCATAAAGTTGTTCATACCACTGAATTGAAAGTCAATCTTTTTTTTTTTTTTTTTTTTTTTTTTTTTCAAAGGGATTTTAAGGGCTACCTTTTTTAATTACACAGATCGTTTTGCAAAACCAAAATCACATTGTGGCACTGCACTGTTCACTGTCTGCTCCACAGATTAGGCTGCCTGGAATGTTAATTGAGTGTTGACTTGAGATGTGACATTCATAAAAGCCTGCAAGGTTGGTGTGCCCCCCTGACAAAATGACACACAAATTATATTTAAGCGTGCTAATCACAGCAATGCTGTTTTCCCCTCTAATTTTACCAGCATAAGGGGGTGGACACATGACCTTTCCACAGTGAGTGTGCATGTATTGTCTGTAGCATCCCAAAACAAGGTTGAGACTTAAATAAGAGGATACCAGGAGGATTACTGTTGGCAAACAATGGAAGAAGCGTCTGCCAGCTGAAAGTCAACATGTTGGACCTCGTTTTTCCCTTACATCTTAACAGCCAGTCACCATTTATCAGGGCTTGTTTTATTACCCAGAGGCATGGTAATTAACCCAGAGGCATGATTATTAAGCCCTATGACTGGGAGTTTGTCTGTGAGGCTATACTGATAATTAGAGGTGACATGATTAGCCTAATGGTTGACAAAACAAAATGATAGGTAAGTAACTTACAAACACCAAGGACTGGAGGACTAAGGTAACTTCTAGACAAAACGTGCTCATATGCAAAAACGAATGACGTGAAAGGACAGAGAAATATGCAAAACAAGGCAACAACAAAAAAATTAAAAGCCCTTTAAGTATATTGGCTTTCTTTTTTTTTTTTTTTTTTTTTTTTTTTAATGGGCCCGCTACACCAAAACCCCCTTTAGAAGAAACCCAAC
>NW_015113934.1:281528-297842 GCF_001443285.1 Poecilia latipinna | reverse complement strand
TGTCTGTCTCTGCAACATTCCTCCGACGTCCACATCTTCCAAGGCTCCTCTCAGTCTGTACATTCCAGCCACAGCGGCTCAATGATCCGAGCCAGGAGGGAAGGCTTGGAGCTCAGCTCTGGCTGCTGCTGCTGCTGCTCTGGATGGGTCTTTTTAAACGAGTCGAAAGCTGCTGGCTGGACGAGGTTCCCCCAGACTAGCTCCTCCTTAAGCAAAGCCCTGAGCTGGCAGCGTCTTCTATTCTCCCCCTGTGTTTCTGTCCCTAAAACCGCTTTACATCCATGTGGTTTATCACAAAGTAGATTATCGGCCCCCTTATATAAATGTATGTCTACCAAGGGTTCTTACCTTGAGTGCAGCCTCTTGGTGGCCAAGTCTTGCTCCACACCGTTAGCAGCCGACTGAGCCATGGGAAGAGCTGCGAATCTGCCTGACTCCAGACCTGCTTCCTCCCGCTGAAGACCCCGTTACAATCACTTCCTCCAGAGGCAGAGACCTTTTCTTCTTTCTTGAGGCGTGCCGCTCCTCTGCCCCTCCCTCTCTGCCTCTCGCTATTCTCTACGCTTTCTTCATTCACCACAGTAATGGCAGCCTCCACGGAAGTGACTCCCTGTGCAAATAAGCTCGAGACGCACGTAGCCCCTCCCCCTCAGCCACGTCACGGCTCACATTCGCTCACATTTTGTTGTTATGCCGAGTTATTCATGGTTTTACAAGCACATTAGATCCTTTTAGACAAAACGAAAATGAAACTGTATGTCCAAACGTAATATTTATCATTAAGTTGTGGCTTAAATCAAACTAGGAATAGCAGAAAATATCTTTTATATGTTTTCTTTGCCATCTGACAGCTTATGGAGACTTATGTTGAACTCATTTACTAAAATGCTTAAATCTTAGTGTAGTGCTTTATCCTTCACTACTAAAACAATTTGTGTTCAGAAATGTGTGGCAAAGGCAGAGAGCAGCGTGTTAAGGTTATCCCAACAACAAAAATATGTTTTACAGGCACTTTTTAAAAACATATATTTTACATTCATATTTATATCTTTATTTTTGTCTGTTAACGCTATATAATCCAGCAGAAAGATTTTTATTACAAACACAACATTCACACCCAGACACTTTTATAAGAAAGCCTTCGTAATATTATTAATCAAATTAATGAAAGTATGTGCTAGCTGGTATGGGTAATGGATAATAATAATGGATAATGGATAATGTTTTACAGGGATAATGTTACAACCCCAACTCCCTATAGGACTGTGCACCATTTAAGTCTGAAGGTAGTGTTGCAATTCTAAACCTATCCTGTCTTCAAAAATGAGTCAGTGGGAGACATTTTTCCAAAGTTTATTCCAATTGCAACTCCTCAGAGTTTGGAGTGACTTTAATTAAATGTAATCTCTGACTCCGTTAGTGCCAGTGGTTACATTTAACAACAACAAGCTAGTTTGGGATTTCACAGTAGAAAAGCACAGAACTGACAGAAGTAGAAGAATCTGGGAACTGTTGTGAACATTAACTCGCCTTTAGCTTGGCCTTTCTTATGATTTGAGCACAATAAGTGAAAAAAAAATACACTGGACAAAATGTAATAATAATAATAATAATAATAATAATAATAATAATAATAATAATAATAATAATAATAATAATAATAATTGCATGTTAAAAGTAAACAATTAAAACCAGACAAAAGAAAATGGCAAAACATATTGACCTCTTCTTCAAATTAAAATACTTTTATAAGTGAAAGGTAAAAAATACATTTTCTTTTGCACATAAATTTAAGATATTTCTTGAATATTAAGTTTTAAGAGTTGCATTTTTTCTCTACAGATTATGCTCTTACTAAATCATGCTTAGAGGGGTTACTTTGTCAATTAACTCTTCCAAATACATGTTAAAGGTTGAGGTTATGTCCATAAACCATATGGTTTGTAATAAAAGGTCGAAAAGAATATGTATGTTGTTCGCAAAAATCATCCCAACAACATTTGCAAATTCAATAAATATATTCGTTCATATCAAGTATCTGTAGTACTTACAGTTTACCACACGAGGGTAGTATTGGACAGGTTTTATGTTTTGATCGAGGCTAAATTCTTTTCACTTTAAAAGATGCAGTGAAATCTAAAAATAACAAAATATGTTTGTTTACAAATCCACATTACTGAACTGCCATAGCTGTAACCGACTTCTTCTTTAATGTGTTTTTGTCGAGTAAATGGACAGCTGATGGCAAATACTTTATGATTTCAGGACTATATTCATGCAATTCTGCAATTAATTTGAAGAATGTTGGGCGCAACACAATGAGTAAAATGATATGATCTTTCCCGAAAAGCTGTTTTTTTTTTGTTTATTTTATTTTGTTCTTTTTTTTCAGAGTGTAGATAAATATAACCATATTCTGCTTTGAATATGATTGTTTGTTTATGTTCTTCTAATATAATGGCAGTAGTTTAGGGTACCTGCATCAAAATAATTTTTCCCACAGCAAAAACAAAAACATGTTTTTTTTTTCTTTTTTTTTCACTTGTCCTTTTTTCCCTCTCTAATCCTAGATGGATTGAGTGCTTAGTCAGTGTTTGTAACATCTCATTATAGGCAACAAAGAAAAAACAAAAAAGGAAAATAAGATTGAGGTAAGCTGATTTAGATTTACAACTGAGCAACTCATATTTATTCTTCTTTTTGTGGGCGGCTCAGCTTACAAAAACAAAGCCATCTGGTTTTATGGAAGGTGAAGTTGAACTGTCTTTATTGTTTTTCTCAGGATATTCTCAGTCTTTGAATATTACCCAAAGGAATTCTTTTGGCATCCGAGGCAGAAAATATTGCTTTCAGCTGCTTAGCAAATGTAAGACTTGTTTTGCTTTCACGCACTGAGATTCACAATGATCCTGTTTTGTTTTTTGGGGGTTTTCTTTACACTAAATCAGCCCTTTGAAGACGTCTTATTGTTCCCTCCAATGACTGTTTATTTGCATGTGTGTGTTTTTGTGCAGTCAAAATAATAACATATTTTCTGAAAAGCCAACAAATAAAAAAATATATATATATGAAAACTCTCTCTTCAGCTTCAACAGATGACTTTGCCATTTTGAGCAGATTTAACTTGTAACTTGTAAAAGAAGACAAATGGTTATGTGTAGCTTAACATGTTTTCTTAGAATTAGAATTCCTTTATTGTCATTGTACAAGAAAACACAATTAAATAAAAAATAAATAAATAAATTACACACTCACATTGGAATTATTTTGTGAAATCAGTCTGTAAGCCCCCTGTTATCAGCTCTTTTTTTTTTTTTTTTTTTTTTTGGAAAACAATGGTTATTTTCGTTTCATATTTTGAAGGAATGGTTACATTATGAGCTTAGAAATTTATTTTCAAGATCACTTTAAACTAATTTAAAAAGTGCCAAACATAGGCTGTCGTGAAATTGATGAATTGTCACAGATGAAAAATTTACATAATATTTAACAAGTGGACATTTGTTCTAAAAATATAGAGGTAACTCCTTTCCAGAGCTAAAACTGAGACAAAATTACCAGTTTTGGGGTTCGAGGTTTGAAATGCAAATCCAAACTAAGATCTTTGTGTTGTTTTGCTTTTTTATTATTATTATTATCTGTGGCTAACTCATTATAAATCAGTCTAACAATTGGTAGGAAGAAGAAAACAATTTGCCTAATGGAAAAATCAGCCCTAATCTTTTCTGAAATCACCACAGGGGGCTTGAGAAGACAATAAAGGAGGGCAAGAGGGAGGGGCGAAAGTAAGAGGAAAAGAAATGGATAAGCCTCTACTTCATAGTTCAACTTGACATCTCTTATCCCTGCACTTAAACCTTGTTTGAATATCCTTTATAGTCCAGCAATACAACACAATGCTTCAGTTTCCACCAATCCCTTTCACCCCAACATTTAGGAAGTGCTTGATTTTTTTTTTTTTCAGATTTTGCAGTGTTTACAAAATATACACACACATTTTTCCTGTATTTTTACAAATAAACATACATGGCATATAAGCTAATACATTGTGGAAACTTTTTTCACCATAGTGTCAATTTAACATTTCTTGCCTAAATTTGTCACAAACAACCAGGTGGTGGCAGTGTTGAGTTTGACTTTATTGAATGTAGTGTAATAATAAAATAATTTAAAAAAATAAACATAAACAAAGAAAATGTATTCAAAACAAAAGCAAATAAAAGAAGAACATCAGTAAAGTATCTTTGCACTTTCAAATGAGTGGGAGGAAGCATGAACTTACTTTTTAAGTTCACTGCTTTTCTTCTTCACCTACAAAATAAAATTCTCCCTTTCAGAAAACGATGGAGATCATTTTACCTTTTAACGATTTAAGACTTAAATCATGCGCAGATAAAGCTAAACACTAAACTAGTTTTGTTTTACCTTTTAATATTTAAATAAATTAGAATCCATCCAGTTTCAGGATGAAAAAGCTGGACAGTGCAAAATGTGAAGTTCACATGAAGCAGAATAGAATAGAATAGAATAGAATAGAATAGAATAGAATAGAATAGAATAGAATAGAATAGAATAGAATTTATTTCTCATTTGGGAAACTCAGCAAAACAACAGGCAAAATGGGATGATAATATTAAGGGTAGACAAACTAAGAATAAGAAACTGTACAGTAAGGGTAAATTTACAATGTAAGAAAAAAAATACTTTACAGTTACAACATGTGCAGATAGTTTGTGCATTAAAAAAAACAAGAAGTACTTTCAAGAAAAGAAAAAAAATCTTGTAGTAGTTTAAGTTTGTTGGGAGCAGTGATGGTCATAAAGTCTAACAGCTGCTGGAAGGAAGGACCTGCATTGATGCTCTTTTGTACACCTAGGATGCAGATGTTCCTGTCTGTGAAGGAGTAAGAACTTCATGCATAAGCTGGGAGACAATGTCCAAGAGTAATGCTGTTTTTCCTAAGGTCCTCTGTCTCCACCCACCTGCACTGGTTTGAGGAAGTATTCTTTCCTATTCACTTCCTTAGGTAATGAGGAGGGAAAGCTGACTGTAAATATATCTTCTTTATCTAATCATCTTATTTTATCTATCTTGAATTAAAAACAAAATTTTTCTGAGAAAAATGTAACATGAACTCAAATCTGAGTTTTGTTCAACCTTGTTTATGTTGGGATTCCTTTATCTTTCTGTCATTTTGCATCTTTAGTTTTTGTGGTGAATTTGTTGTATTAGGGTGTTACTGTTTTACAATGTCATACTTTCTGCTCTGTTTTTTGTTTGTTTTTTACTAAATCCGTATTAAAAAATTACATTTTTTTTTTTTGTTTTTTTGTTTTTTGCAAAAGTGCAAAGTATGAGTCATAGTTTGATTATTGTGTTGCCACAGCTACATAATGACACAATACGTTTAATCTTTGTGTTTGAGCTCAGTATGTTCACAAATAAATCACAGCAAATAATAGCCAATTATCAGTGACTGCTTTTAAACTGAACCAATTAAACTTGGCCTCCTCTCACAAATTCCACCAAATCAGTATTAACGGAAAATAATTTTCTGCTTAAGGCCACGCATCACTATGGGCTGGCCATGCATGACGAGCCAGAGCCACAGCACTGCACATCTCTCTGCTGGATGTGAGAAACCAACTGAAAAGTTCAAATTGAGTGGCACTAGTAGGGATAGACAAGGCTTTTCAGCTTTCATAAGTGCTGCAGAGTTTTTGTTGGCGGTTTTTATAAGATGAGTTTTTCTGATCTTCGCCTTTCATTGTCAACCGGCTGACCCTGCCTGAGCTGAGGTGATCTGCCGTTTTGAGGAGGAGGAGGAGGAGGAGAGGTAAAGAAGGCATTTATATGCCACAAAATCGAAGCACAGTGAGGCTGCAAAACAATTAGTGTTCTCAGACAGCTTCTTCATGGGTTAATCCACCAGCCGAAGAAACGTCCCTCATGCCAGTCCGCCCCTGAACCATGTTCAGTTACACAAAGCTTTACCAGTGGGTCATAAGAGCTCACATGTCTAGCAAAACATATTATGAAAACCACATGTGTCCACTTGTTTAGACCCCTTAAGGCTAATGGTTTAAGTTGATCACCTACCAAGCAACTAGTGAGTTTCAGATATACATTAACAACACCTTCAACATGCAGGTTCCAACATCATGTAGGCTTGACAGCAATAATTACTGATTTGTGTTCACAGCTTAAATTCTTACCGTCATGCCATTGTCTCCCTCTAAGGTTGTGTGTGCTCAAAGTTATAACATAATAAAGAGAAAGGAGCAACGGACACATCTAAGAGTAGATGATTTGTTTTATTCCCTCATGAGCGTTGAAGTAGGTTAAAGCAGGAAATGTGTGTGTTTGTACGTCGTAAGGTCACATTTGTTTCTGTTTCTGAAGCCCAGATTACGCATCATCTGTCCGTGAGTCCTTCTGTGCATGTGTGCAAAGGTCTGTGTCCCTCTTGCCCGTTTGTCTAGCACTGTGGTAAAGCCGTGCCCTGTGAAGCCGCGTGCCTCTCTGTTGTGCCTCCTTGTTCTTGGCCTACTTTGTGTGAGGTGAATTGGGGGCAACTCGAGTCTATGGGTAAGGGGATTAGGTCTCCAAACACGCTCCTCTCCAGTTTGGGATTTTGCCCCGATGCCAGACACTTAAAGTCTGCCAGGGATTAAGATAAAGAGAGAGAAGTAAGAGCGGTGTGTATTGTGGTGTTTCACGCCACGAAAAAAGCAAGACCCGCGGCAGGTGGCGCATATATAAAATTAAGATGCGTGGTGCTAATATGATCCAGTTCACTAATTGAGCATTCGCTGACCCATTTGTATGTGGCTCGTGCCAGGATGCCGGTCAGCATGTTTTTAAGGGATGAGACACAATAGTGAAGAAGCTGTTCTTTTATATATATTTTTTTGTTTGCATTAATGGATGATCTTTGCTTAAGTCATTGCTTTAATTAGTAAATGTCTAAAAAGCTTACGTACTGTTATTAGTTTAACAATATCTAGTTGTAGGACACAAAAGATCGAATCAAGGATCATCTGATTAAGAGTCATGTACCAACAAGCACAAGGTTAACAAAGCACCTGTTATTTCTTCTTACCTTTACAAAGTGACTCCCTTATGAATCTTCCTCTAAAACAGAACATCATCTGCATACAATACAACTACCAAAATCCTAAAGCTTAAATGCCATTTGATTAAAAGCAATGGATTGTTATCACCTCTGATTATTTAACAGACATAAATTATAAGAGCATCAAGTTAAGGTATTAGTGTTGCTGAACCTCTTATGTGGCTTTTAGGATCCTTTAAAGGAGTCTGCTTTTTTTCTTTGTCTTAAAGGGGATTGGAGGGTTACACCACCCGTTCGCCCTGCGTCTGGAGGCACCTCCTGGGTCAGAGGAGGCTGCTGCCGCAGTATGCTCCTCCAAGAAAGTGGGTCATGAGTCTGAGACTGTGGGATTACTGACCGTCATGCAGGCGTGTGCCGGGCAGCCTCTTATCCACACGATGTTTAGCCCACACCGCCCACCCAGCCTCCCCCTCTGTTTAGTACAGGAAAGAAAGGCAAAAGAAAAAGAGAAAAACATGTGTTCCCTCATCAGAGCTATGCGAACATCACTAAACCTGTTAAGACAGCTTGAAGCTGATGCAGCCGTGGTCAGCACACAAAGAGAACAACAGGAATAAAAATTTTTAAAAAAAAGCAGACCCAGCGACTGCAAACAGTTTCTACGATTAATTTTCTCTCGTTTATCGAGTCCACCAACCTGCTTGGCAATAACATCAAAACCCGACATCATGATAAATGCCGCCTTTAAAACACCTGACCCCTGTGATACTAATGGCATTCTGGGGTCTCTTGCTGGCTCTGACATTGAGAATGATTAATCAGCATGTAATTTACTGATATTAAATCCATTAATTTTCCAATGGATAGATTATAGCCATGAGGTCACTGCTGGCTTGTAGAGCCACTAATCAGTTTTTCCACGTTGTGATGGCAAAACAAAAATGTTAAAAGAGTCAAAACCATAACGATGGTGGAAGCAAACTAATGACAACAGACAGTGGTGGCGCTGTTGCAAAAATATGAATGGGCAAGTTGAAACATCTTTTTCAAGAAAGCAAAACCTATCATTGTTATCTGAATTCAAACTGGGGAGCCAGAGGTCTATGAAGTGGGAGATCCTCAGGAGGGGAGGAGGATGGGTGCAGATTTCAGTTAGAGGGATGGGAAGGGTCAATTAGAGTTCAGATATAACCATTGACGTTCTGTTGCAAATTAATTTCTTATAAATTAAAAAAACAACAACATTGATATTAGTTCTTTGATCACCTTTGTTAATGTTTTAAGATGATTACTGTTAAATAATGACTCCAAAGTGTGTATTTGTGATATGAAAACCTGTGAAAAGCACTAGGAGTACTGATACCTTTCCAAGACATTGGAGTGTTTTTAGCAGACTTAAATTTTCCATTTTGACATAGTCCAAGTCTAATAAATAATATCACACAGAAGTCTGTAATGTATGTTTATATTCTTCTTTTAAAGATTAATTGAAGTAACTTAAGAACTTTGGTTAGAGCCCAAGTATTTATTCATTAAAAGCCTAGATTTGAAAGAGAGAAGACTTTTAATTGAAATAATTAATCACCGGACCTTATATTTGTACAGCTAAAAGTAATGCACAGTGTGGTGGTGGTGTGTGTGTGTGGGGGTGTGTGTGTGTGTGTGTGTGTGTGTGTGTGTGTGTGTGTGTGTGTGTGTGTGTAGGGGAAGATTGCTGGGTGGTAAGGCAAGAGCCTTGTTACTAAAGGGGTTCTCGAGATGATAGGAGTAGGCCACCTTCTCAAACAAATCTTTCCCTTGTAGAAAATGTCATGATTTTTCTTTTTTACATTTTGCTTTTATATGTATATATATAAAGTAGCATATTTTCCAAACGAAATGCAAATCTTACTTTGAACCAACAAACAACAGTTCCTTTATTTTTTTCTCTGAGCGTTGAAAGTTGCAGTGAAATTAAAGAAAAACACTTCATCGAGACTGTACAGGTCTCTGCCAGGATTTCAGATGTTAAAGTTTAAGTATATATTGATTGTCTGGAATGATTGACATGTAAGGCAGCAAGGCTAAAAGCTTTAAAATGTATCTGACTGGATTTCTGGAATAATGTACTTTGGACACATGAAATCAAAGTAATGATGTCTGGTCATCATGTACGTCCCCACATTTGACAAAAGTACAGCATATCAACAGAACCAGTTGTTGAACATGGCGGTGGGGGTGTGATGGTTGGGGTTGTTATGCAGCCACAGGTCCTGGATTCATTTTCAACCTGATTCAAATGCTGAGACAGGAGCTTAACGGAGCTGTTCAAAAACAGATTCTCACCTAAATCAATGAAGTTTGTGTTACCTGAAGGAACTATTGTCTGTTAAAATATTTGCTTTTGTTTTTCTTGTAAATGTGTCTCACAAATAGATTAAGAAAATGAAAAGTTTGCAAAATTTGAGTATTTCTTACAAGTCAGGAAGGTGTACAATTTTAAGCAACCACAAAAAGACCAAACGTAAGCATAACACACAATAGGTGGTCATTTGATGAAATTCATAGCAATTAGCACTTGGTGATGTAAGGCTTTAAAATATTTGGTCTTTTCTATTCAGCTTGTCTATTCTAAGATTCAGAGCTTATGAGCACAGTGTTGAAAGCAAAGTACTTCTTAACTTTACAAGCTGTTTATTCTTCCTTTTTGTTAATGCTAGTAGGGATGACAAAATGAATAAATGAATGAATAAATGACTATTATTTATAACAACACTGTAGCTCGTGCTCTTCAAAAAAGAAAACACAGCTCTCTGTAATGAGACTTGACTCACTCGTCCCATCGCAAATGAAGGTAATCACTGACTTTTATATGTTCTTCAAACAAAACTCTTGGATAAAATAATTCCAGAGTATAATTTAGAAATGTTAAAATCTTCTATTTCTATTCAGTGTAGATGGCAAGATAAAAAATCTTCCACCTACAAACAGGAAAGACCTGACAGCAAGTCAACATCTGTAATGGCAGTCATGCAGAGAAAAGGTGGATAAATGAACAGGATAACAGGTCTGGACCCTAGACTGGTCATCGGAAGTGAATGGCTAAATAGATCGGCAGTTGCTGGCCTTTTTGTCTGCGCATGAATCAAAAGGCACATGTTGGGTGGTAAAAGTGTCAAAGACTGACTGAGGATCCATTGTAGTGGTTTCCAGTGGTAGCAGTCCAGCTTTGTTCCCTGTGTTGTTAATCATTAGCATATCAATATTCAGAGGGGTTAACACTGGGCAGAGGTGGCAGCCTTTTCAGAGGAAAGTACACCCTCATGCACAAGTCTTCAAATCTCTATTGGGCAGTCAGCTCTTTAAGGGCCAGCTGTTCAGTTGATAAAATAGTTAGTGAGAATCCTCTGTGATCTAAAAGTAGAGGAACTTTTGATCACTGTTTGGTAGAAGTCTTTTCTCCAACTATTCAAAATTCATTTTGGATATTTGCCCAACAAGTTAAACATTTTGACCCATTTTTTTGTGTGTGTGTTGTCATGTATGAATAACAAAAGCGTACAATGGTGTCACCCTTCCCACCCCACACCAGCCGTCCCAACTATATCCCCTCCCCTCTGCTTTAGCCATCTGACCCCCAAGACGGGTAGGTTTGTGGACAGTTAGCCTTGTGTGGTGTTGGGCATGTGTGTGTGTGTGTGTGTGTGTGTCTGTGTATGTTTGCAGGCCGAAGCCAGCAGAGTATCGGTTAGTGCGAGGGCCAAGCAGAGAAGCGGTTGGACAGTTTAGCCAGCTGCTCCGGGCTGCCAGCCTTGGCTGGCCTGGTCAGTGAAACCTTGCCAGATGGAGCCATTTTAAAACAATGAGAGTTGCCCGCTATAGTTGAAAACTATATGCTGGTTACTCAGGCGACAAAGATGGGTGGGTGTTTACAAAACTAAAATCATCAGCATTTCCTTCACGCTGGAATATTGTGTCCCACTTGACATCTGACATCACAAGGAAAACTGATTCAGTCAAATCAATGCGTTAAGAGTCACCATAAAATAAAGAACTTGTGTTACGTTTTCTCAGTTTCCTTTACCCCACCTTTCACACATATTTGTGCTCCTCCTTTTTTCCTCCCCAAAACAGCAACAGGCCGAGGTGTCTGGGGACAGAACTCCGCGTAAGAGTGACCAAGCCTGTGTAATGAGCCGTGTGATTGGTCCCCTCCCTCCCGGACAAGACCACTCTTTGGAGGACATGATTGATCATGACAGAAGCACAATGGCTGCCTGGTGTCAGAGGGGTGGCATGGGTGCACACAGACCCCAACGCAGCAACACTCGGCCCCCGCTCGCCCCGTCTTGGTGAGTCTTGAGCGGTTACACACACAACATGTTTTGCACATTCGGTACATGGGCACGGTTAAGTATGCAAGAGGAAATGTTAAGGCCTGCACACAAAACGTTAAGGCCTTCTGTTTTAAGAGCTAAATACAAAATAATTAATAGTAAGTCATATAACAATCACTGTTTTTGACCATATACATAAAGACAGACATGTTATAAAAGTTAGGTCATTGTAAAACTGTTTTGTCTTTACACCCCCAGCTTATTAGTTTCTTTTTTCTTTTTTTTTTGTATGTGTGTGCGTGTGTGCATGTGTGTGTTTGGAGAAAAAATATTTAGTTGTAATGATTTCCAAAAGGCACATCAACAGTTGAGTTCTTTTCATTTACAAACGTAGTAAATAATTAACCCATGTTCACCATTCCTGTCAATTCAGGGATAGTTCAGACTGTTTTATTTTATTACAAAACCAACTAATAATTCAGAAATACGTTGTTAAATTTCTACTTTAAGGCAACATAGTTTCTTACTCCTGCATGAAAAAAACAAGTTTTATCTAAATGAATGCACTCATGGAAATATGCAATCCTGTTTCTGATATTTTCTTTTACCCCAGAAGCCTCCTGATTTTATTAAATATTAGCATTTCGATCATATCAAGTGACTCTTCTTAGAACAGGGATGAGAGGTTCAATTTCAGACACGCCGCTTGTTCTTTTGAAGTGGTCCTTGCCCACACAACACTCGTGAGACCACTGATCCAGCTCATCGGGGTCAGAAATCAAGTTCTCAGAGGTGCAAAAGGCAGAGTCCTTATGGAGGACAATTAATTGCCCAACGCAGCTGCGTTCTCAAGAGGGACACAGGTGGGTTAGCACCTCGCCAATCATTTTGGATGATGCTCCAAATTATTCGCTGTGTACAAACAAGAGAGGATCAGAGTCTTGTTATGGTTTTAGCCAATTAGTTGTAGGAAAAAGGAAAGTTATAGAAGTAACAATATTTCAAACTGTGCATGGACTTTAATGACTTTCCCACCAACCGTATAACTGCATAACTGTAAACCACGGTTCCAAGCTGTTCATGCAAAAATTAAATGTACTGTATAAAATTCTTCCTTTTATTGAAACTGAAAACAAAAATTATTCCTAGTACTTGAAAAAAAATAAAACACACTGATACAGTCCTAATAATATAATATTACCTGTAAGATTTGCTTATTGTAAATGAGTAAATCATTTTACTCTACTGTTTCTTGTAGCTATCAAGAGGAAGTGTCTATAAACAATGTGACAACGCCGTAAGACATGATGGTGTCTTTTTTATTATACTGGGAAAATGGCTCACCACCCAGGGCAGCATGGCCTAGGGGATGCCCCCAAGCACTCCAGTTGTTTATTTATATTTCCAGTCATTGAGTTTGGATGATCCTCCATGTGTCTGGAACAGTGAAAATATGTTATTGTAGAGCTAGAACAAAAGTGGATTGTAATGCTGAAGTATATTAGCATTAATTATTAGTTAGTGTTATTGCACTGTTGTTAATGGAATCTGTATTACATTTTCTACTTTCCATTTCACAGTTTGATGTCACATTTTTAAGCCTAAACTGCATCGTTTCAAAGTTGACAGAATTTATTTTTTAAAAATAGACATTTTTCTTTAGATTTGTAAAACTGTTATATTACCTGTGAAAACAAAGTAGTTTTGATGTTGTTCTAAAATAGTCACAAATGATGGGAAAACTTGGATTTAATTATTCGATATTGAGTCCAGAGTCCATAACTAATAAAACATAATTTCAGGCAGGAGTGTGGGGGGGGGGGAGAGGATCTCCCGCCTGTGCCATACATGCGAGAGAGAGAGAGAGAGAGAGAGAGAGAGAGAGAGAGAGTGAGAGAGAGAGATCCACTGATGACAAAGAGTTACGTTTCTTCATGTTTTTGCAGGACTGGTGCCCTAATTGCTTTGAGCGAACTAATGAACAGCATAGTACTTCTATAATTGGCTTACACCAATGGTGAGCTGGGGTGCTGGGCGAGTAAAATTGAATCAAAGCTGTACATAAGAAGCAGTATTACGATAATAATTGGCAAATGAGAAAAACATGGCACAAAGCCAACTAGGCGGCTCTGAGTAGCCTGTGTTTGTTTACAGTACAGGGCATGCCCAAGACTGAATGGGGTCCTGAGCAGAATTTGATTTTGGCGCATATTTATAGACACGACTTAAAGAATGCAGACCTAAATATTGCTTGCATTGCAAATAGCACGTCTCAGAGTTAATTAGTAAATCAACAGTTTGCTGCTTTGCCATCAACATGCCAATCATAAGCTACTGTACCAAAATGTGGCTATGTGTTGCTCATAGTTGTTTTGGCTCAGTCAAAAGTCTGAATGTTTCGTATTTCAATAGTCATTAAATCAAAAACACTCAACTTCAAATTGGCCAAATTGATTTATTTTCATTTTATCCCTGTACAATTTTCAAAAAAATAAATAAATAAAATAAAATAAAATAAATGAATAATAGAGGTAAATGTATGCGTAAAAATAGTTTGTTAGAAAATAGAAATAGGAGAGATGAAAAGGCAATATGCTATTATGGATTTCCGTAGGAGTAATTAGAATTGGATGGTTTCTTGGGGGCCCTATGTAAGCCCAGAGCTTTCAAGCATGGGCTGATTTCACTTACACGAGCTCTGACAATATCTAAAAAAAAAAAGACATGCGACAAAGCTTATTGTCATTATAGCTCACCGGTTTGGTAATTTTGGCCAAGATGACAGCATACTCACACAACACACTCCTATTATTAATAAGCCATGTAGTATTAAAAACAAACAAACAAACAAACAAAACGGGAAGATGGGAACGCATAACGACAACGTCCAGCCTTCACGTCGTGCGTCTCGAAAGACTGACACATGAAACAAAACAAAGACAAGAAGACAGAGAGAGAGAGAGAAAGAGAGAGAGAGAGAGCGTGAGAGAGAAGGATAGGGAGAAAGAGAGAGGGAGGGCAAGAGCAGACCGCTCTCTGTGTGAGCGAGCTTTAAAGATTGCCACGGGGGGTGATGGAGCAGCACACACGCCCCCGCAGCCAGGTTGGAGGATCTCCTCCTTCAGCACCTTGGACAGAGGCAGCGCTGCCCGCCGGAGATTTTTACTGGAAGTGGGAAAGCGCAGGCTCGCAGTCGTGTCAGCTGACGCCGCTCGTGGTCAGACACTTCTTGCTGCCAGCCCAGCCATCATCCAGGGTTTAGCGCCAACGAGTTACTTCATGAATATTGAAGAAATCTTGCTCTGGGTGGGTGACGAAAAGGAAAAAAAGGCCATCTTTTTCTTATTGTTTCTCTTTCCTTTTCTTTTTAAACTTTTTTTTTTCTTCTACCCACAAGAGAAGAAACTTTAACCGAGTCTAAAGAGGATACGCCGCAAAGAAAGTGTGATTTTTAGATCCCTTTCGCAGATTTTTTGATTTTTTTTAAATTATTATTATTATTTTATTATTATTATTATTATTATTATTTTAATCACAGGGCGCGTCGTTTCTGAGACATTTTTTTAACACTTCTTCAAAGATGCTGCTTGAACACCCAGGGTCAAGCTGTCAAAATTCTGGAAATTTTTCCCGGTACAGTTCGGGTCAAGGTAAGTCACATCTCCTTTATACACTTGATAAGGATTAGATTTAATTAGAAACAAGGTTTATATTCTTGAAGCTCACGTGTTCATTTTGGGGCCTACTGAAGTCTTTAAGTGAATATGAAATGGTGAATAATGCAGCAAATCACACATGGGCCACAAACTCTTAACAAGCGTCTCACTTCATTATATCCAAAGAAACCAAACTTGCACAAATAGAGAAATTAATAAAAATGCTGAGAGTTACTTCTTTATAGAAATTTAAAAAAAATAGACGTTATGAATCCATAATGAGCAATCATTGTTGGAGAATCGCACGACCAGATGCCATGCGCCGCGGCTGTCATTTCACACCACCACCTGTAGTCGCCACGGGAGCGCAGTGAGACCCACGGCGGTTAAAGGCAGCAGGCTCTGAGCCGGACAGCATAAGCGACAGACAGCGAGCAGACGCAGAAAGCCGCTCCCATCAGCACAGCAGCCAGGCCGCATGTTCAACAGGTGTCCCATTTCTGGTGTGACAGGTGGAACACCTGAGGTCTACTGGGACGAATAAGGAAAGAGATAAATTATTTGTTGTTGCAGACGTATGATCTTCCCATCAAAGTTGTGTGTTCGACACTTGTGTTATCCCCTCGCGTGCTAAATTTATATATATATATTTGTTTGTCAAAGTAAATTACAATACGAAAGGAATGGGAAATACACTCTGATACCGACTTTTGAAACGATTTGAACGATATCACTTTTTAGTCGATTTAAATTAAAACAAAAAACATATAAAAACAGCCGGATGTATTTGATCGTCTTTGCAACTTTCCCCAACTGACTGTCCATTACTCTGATGGCCATTTTATGGCTTTGTTGTCACATTACTGTTGACTCACCCCCTCCTCCTTCAACAGCGTCCGATCAATATGACATAAGAAATATCTTATCACAAAGCTGAAAAGTAACTGTGGGACCTATGAACCCCACACCTTTCTCCAAAACGCCTTTCATATACTTCGGAAATGCAGGCAAATGGGGCATTGATTTTAGATTCATCAGCGGGCCCGGCCGGTTTGTGGCTCTACCCGTGATTTCCCAAGGCTCTCTTTTGTGCCAAAGATCAGTGTCAATAAAATTCATTGGGGTGCTGGCCCGATCAACATGTTATTGAACAGCCAATCTCTCCCCTAAACAAACACTTGTCTCTGAATGCTCGGCTCACCTGCGTGAAGAAGTAGCATCATGAGTGTTAGTTGGATTTAAAAAATAAATAAATAAATAAATAAAT
>NW_015113934.1:243748-277977 GCF_001443285.1 Poecilia latipinna | reverse complement strand
ATATATATTTGTTGTAGATTATGTCAAAGGTTTTAGTTGAATAATAATAATAATAATAATAATAATAATAATAATACCACGTATTACTATTATTATTGTTATTATTATTATTATTATTATTATTATTAGTAGTAGTAGTAGTAGTAGTAGTAGTAGTAGTAGTAGTAGTAGTAGTAGTAGTAGTAGCAGTAGTAATAATAATAGTAGTAGTAGTAGTTAGTTAGTTTTTTTCTTTTTCTTTTTACATTTTTTTACATAATTTCGATAATGTTTTGGTTACCTTTTTCTGCCTTTCCTATTGCTTCGTAGGCATGAAACTGTGTCATTTTTTGACGTTACACCATTACAATAAAAGACAAATTGACACTTTTTTTTACTGATTTATTTCTTCAAACGATAACATGGGACAATTCATTCTTTCTGTTTTACGTCCAGGTAAAACTTCCCACAGTGAAACTGATAGATTACAAATCAAACTAGCCCGATATGACCTTGAACATTTAGAGAAAAATAAATTGTTCGTCGACGGTTTTTTTGTGTGTTTTTTTTAGGTAAATAAATCAAAATAAGATGTGAATGTAAGAATCATTGATCCATACTGTTCTCATCAGCAGCTTTGGTTTGACGCGTCTCTGACCGTCGAAGCTAGCTTCTTCTCCTCTTGCCTCCTGCTCATTCCTCTTCCGGGTGAGGTAGTCGGTGGTTGATGTTGATCTATCAGCCTGTCGCCCAGGAAACGGCGCAGCCAGCGTAATCCGGCACAGGCTCAAAGACAGTGAAGCATAAAAAAAAAAAAAAAAGCGAACTCCGCTGCGCCCTGGCGAGCTTTTGGTGCTGGACTCTTTGCTGGCCAAATTTTGAAACCACCTGCCGCGCGAGGTTTGGCGTGTATATCTGCTTGTGCTTGTGGATGTTCGAGCCAGACTTGCCTTACTTTTTGGCGTAAATCATGAGGTATGGAAGGGCATGCTGAGCGTAACTGTCCCAAAGAGGCACCAAGTAACACGGAGATGCTCCTCGCTCTGCTGTCACACAGTGAGGAGTTACGGAAAGGTAAAAGCTACAGGCACGATTTCTACGTCTTTTAAATATTATTTATTTAACAAACGTTTCTCTGTAAAGTATGACTCAATCTGCTAAATTGTTGACATGGGTTGGTGGGAGACGTCTTGATACGTTTAGTTTATTAAACTGGTGTGTACATCTTTCATATTGTACATTTTCGGGTATTTCATTTCCTGGAGGATCAGTTTGTACGATTACAACAGCTTAAAGAGCAGAGAGGACATGTCATTTTGCACGTTGGGACAAAAATATTCATAGGATAAACATTTGACCTTTGATCTACCTGAATTCAGATGAGCGAATGCAGTTTGGTCACAGTTTGAATCTCCGGATTATTATTATTATTATTATTATTATTATTATTATTATTATTATTATTATTATTATTATTATTATTATTATTATTATTATTATTATTATTATTATTATTGTTGTTATTTTCTTGCATAACAAAAGTTTATTATATGATGCACAACTTCAGTCATGCAGAAAAGTGACCATTTATAATTTCAATTAGTGTTCTTCCGGCAATTCAGAACGGCTTACCGCGACAGCATCAGATCAAAAACTGTTACTATCATTTTTTTTTTCTAATTTTCAAGTTTTGGTGTTGCATGTATAGGGTAATAAACTGCTTTCCCCCACTGTAGTGGTGTAAGCCGTGAGACCACAGGCCTGCAGCTTTCTAGTTTTACCGAGCTGCTCTAAATTATGGATGACCTGGATACACCTGTTCCTGACGCCGCTTGCTGCTGCTGATGCAAGTAGAAATGGCTCCTCAATGTTTCATGACCTGTCCTCCCGCAGAACAATAGCGGCGCGACTCCTTGCAGGGGCTGCACGAAGTGCTTGAGCTTCTTTTAATTAGTAATAAAGAGGCCGAATAACATCGTATCTGGCATTTCGGGCATCTTTGTTTTGCTTCAGTTCTTTTGGTGTAGATTTGTATGTTAAAGAACAGGCGGTATCAAGGTTTGAAGTGGTTGCTTATTGCAAGGTATTGACTTTTTCCTCCGGCACTTTTACAAAACTAAACCTTGGAAAATGTGACTTGTTCCTAAAGGCATTGATCGTTTTGTTTAACCGTGAAAATCTCCACCGTATGGTTTTATTCGGATCCAGTTCTTAATTTAATATAAGTTACAAACAGCGTATCAATTAAATTTGAAATGTTTCCTGCACGTTTTAGAAAGTATCCCATCTGAATTTTATTTATTTGTTATTTGTTTAACCGTCTTTATCCCTTTTATTATTATTATTATTATTATTATTATTATTAAAACACACGAAGCAGTCACAAACGTTGAGGTAATCCCAGCACTAACTGAATTATTCTGATTTCATCTCTCAATAAAAACAACTGAGACATCATTCGAAGAGTTTACAGGCTATTTTCACTGGAAAAAAAATATTTAGTCATATCGCAGGCCAGTGACGTAGCAAATAACTAAACCTGACCAATCATCGAAAAAGCTTCTCTCGATCACCTGCCACAAAAACAAATAGTTAAGACATAATATATATTGTCTTATGCATTTTGGGTTTCGTTTATTTATTTATGTATTTATTTATCCTTTTCTATTATTTAGTCTTGATGTTTATGCAGGAATTCAGGCTTATTTTATCATTGACAAAGACCTATTTGCGGGATACAATTCCTATATTAAGCATGCAGTTTCATACGTATTCTTGCATTATTTCACAAAAAGATTAATGAATGAATGAATGAATTTGTCACGATCTACCGTGAAAGGCCGTGCCATATCATAGAAACGGGCGTCTTTTCTTTTACAGACATTCCCTGCCGTTGTCCCCCGACATCCCGTGATTCCCGCTTTGCCTTTTCTCCGACAGAAATCCCCTTGTGCGCAGGCTGCAATCAGCACATCGTGGATCGCTTCATCCTCAAAGTGCTGGATCGCCACTGGCACAGCAAGTGCCTGAAATGCAGCGACTGTGAGGCGCAGCTTGCGGACAAGTGCTTCAGCAGAGGCGACAACGTCTACTGCAAAGACGATTTCTTTAAGTGAGTTCCCTACCTTGTTTTTTTTTTTTTTTTTTCTTTAAATGATGAGTATAACTATTGATATAATTTTTTGTCATTATTAATTAATTAAATAGTTAATTAATTAATGGGAAGCCTCTCGTGTCCAAAAGGAGATTTGGCACCAAATGCGCGGCCTGTCAGCAGGGGATCCCGCCCACCCAGGTGGTGAGGAGAGCGCAGGACTTCGTCTACCACCTGCACTGTTTTGCGTGCATCGTGTGCAAGAGGCAGCTGGCCACAGGTGACGAGTACTACCTGATGGAGGACAGCAGGCTGGTCTGCAAGGCCGACTATGAGACCGCAAAGCAGAGAGGTGAGCCGACAGACTCCACAATCGCATGCGCAAACGGTGCCGTCAGAAATACTGCGCTGCACATTTGGCGATGTTCGCACCTGGAGTTGTATGTTTGGCGCGGCGGAGAGGTCGTTTACAACTGCGACCTGCCGGCGGTAGTTGCATCATTTTCAGCAAATCAGTCATTACTAAACAGAAGAAAGTTGAGAAAATATGAAAGGGGGAACGAGAGGGAGCGGGAGTTATAAGTTTGCGCTCTAAGGATTATCTTCTAATAATTTTTGTGACCCCAAATAAGGTTGCGAGGGAGTCAAAAGTACAGCCTAGAAAGGCTGATCTGCGTGGGAGGGGAAATGTTGGCTCATCCAGGGCACAAAGATGATCTCTTTTTGCGAGACCTGCCCAAGTTAGAGCAAGCTTTGCGACTGTTTGGGGACTCCTGATCGCCTGGGGCGCCTGGGAAAAAAACAGCATGTCCAACAGGAAGTGTTGATGAAATACACTAAAGGAAATCCCTCATATTTTGAAAATGACATGAACAGAGTTTCAATTTCGAGCTAATTTAATTATTTCTGTTGTTTGTGTCTCAATTAAAGTTTATGTATGCACAGTTTCAAACAAGCTGCACCAAATATATATATTTTTTGAAACTTTCAAATAATTTGTAAACTCAAACCAACCTTCAAAATATGCTACCAAGAACCTCTACAAGTAACACACACTGTAATTAGGTGCCCGTAGATCACTATAAATAAGCTATTTTTTTTTTCCTGTGGTCAGTTGTGAACACAACATCATTGCGCTCATCAATACTTTATTTAACGTGATTTAAAATGGAGCAGGTTCTCAGTCATATCCCTTTTTTTCATTTCGGCAGCCTTCTTTAGCCCACACTTTTGTGAATCCCAACAGGCTCGTTCCAGGCCTGGGCAGGCTGAGCGTGGTCAGGGTTTTATCTCTCCATCTGTTTGTCCTTAATTTACATTGCTGATTTATGCGGGGAGTTAACACAAGTTTTTGCAAAAAATACACACGTTTATTTTGCTAATGACATGGTGCAATTATTCAGGCGGCGTCCATTTGGGATGATGGTTTTTGCAGGCACTTTGGAACAGATGTTCAGACAAGCAGCAAGTGTGTGTGCATTGCATTACTATAGTTCACAAACAGGGAGACACTTATCCTGCTTTGTAAATTCTCAAAGTTGTTTATTACAAATTATCTTCTTGCAGCTATAGAGATTATGTGCTTTTATTAGCATGTTGCACACCAAGGATGGTCATGTAGAGTTTCTCACGTCAACTTCAACGGCAGCTTTTCATTGTGACAGCAGCGCTGAAAAAACATAAATCCCACAGAGCATTTATGTCTGCTTTACTTTGTGTCTACTTATGTTTCTTCTGCTGACTGTTGCATTCGTCTCCATTAGTTTCATGCTGGAGCAAATAAAAACAAATCATACAAAGCAAAAATTACTTTTAGAGTTACCGGAAGACCGCTTGTGTTTCTTACAGAAGCAGACTCCACGGCAAAAAGGCCCCGGACGACCATCACTGCTAAACAACTAGAGACGCTGAAGAATGCCTACAACAACTCTCCAAAACCGGCCCGCCACGTCCGGGAGCAGCTGTCGTCAGAGACGGGCCTGGACATGCGGGTTGTCCAGGTACAGTACATTATTCTCTATTAAGAGCTACTCCATTAGTGTCCTGACTTCATTATCAAGGGACAATTGAGGCTGATCTGGCACAGGCTCACTGTACGAACAAGTGTGCGTATAAACTTATAAGAGGAAGTGTTGGGGGTGTGGGAGGGGGGGGATTTATGGCCTGACGTAGTAAAATGAAGTCGGCATGAAAGTCGTCGTTGTTTAAGTGCAGTCTCGTTAACAATACTGAGAGGGCCCCTCGCATATTGTCCGCTACTGCGGAGCCTCGCCGCCGCTTGCTGTAGGTGTTAGTCGTATATATTGTTTTATTTGCAAGGACAAAACTGGGGACAGAAGCCACTAAAATGCCCCTCATTATTCAGTAAAAGGGAAGGGGTGAAGAGGGTTCACGCGGGGTGGAATATCTTTAAAAAGAATGTCGAGTTGCACGCTTTGTGCGCAAGTGACCTGAACGAATTACTGCTAAGTGTGAGATTAAGGATTCAAGTAAGGACAGTTCAAATTGAGACGTTACAGCGAAAGCAGGGATGAGTTAGGATCAAAAATGCGGAAAAAAAAAGTTTTAAATGATGTAAGGAGTCAAGAAGGTGTCAAGATTAATGATGTGATAAAGCAGATTTAGGGGGAAACTGGTCCCAGGTCAAAGGTCAATATTCTTGTCTTGTTTTTTAAGCATGAAGTGATCATTACGGTGTGAAAATCACTAGGTTGACTGTTTTCTCTTTCAGATCAAGAGATTCATTTTGTAAAAGGAATGAAATTACAATTTTTTTTAAAAATTTTTTTGTTTGTTTTTGATAAATCACCACTGGAAAATCAAGTGACCTTTTCCCATGTATCTTTTGGTCATCTACCATTACATTTGCCATTTCTGACATCTCGTTTCTTTCGCCCTTCAGGTTTGGTTTCAGAACCGACGAGCGAAAGAAAAGCGACTGAAGAAGGACGCCGGGCGGCAAAGGTGGGGCCAATATTTCCGCAACATGAAGAGGTCGCGAGGAAGTTCCAAGTCTGACAATAACAGCATTCAGGAGGAGGGCATGGACAGCGACGCTGAGGTGTCCTTCACAGGTATGTTTAGTCTCTTACAAATAAGAATAAGGTACAGACACATGGCATGTCTCAGAGACAAGGAGACTGAAACATAGTCGTTATTTACATTGAAGTTCTTTGGTATTAACAGTGAACACTTTTAATATCCAGACTTGCCTTTTTCTTTCAGGGTTATGCAAAATATTTGCTATTTCACCGATTTTATTGTGTATGACGTATGGTTCGCCGTAAGGTTCGTAGATACAGTCCATCGCTGCATTTGCCTAGAAATCATCCATCCATCCATTTTCTGAACACCCTTGTCCCTCAGTGGGGTCGGGAGGGGTGCTGGTGCCTATCTCCAGCTAACGTTCCGGGCGAGAGGCGGGGTACATCCTGGACAGGTCGCCAGTCTGTCGCAGACCTAGAAATCAATTAAAGATAAAAAATGATTTGAAACAGAATGCAGCACCGCGACGTTGCACTTCCGCACAATGTCGCGGAAGTGTAGATATAGAGCAAATGGAGTTATAAAAGGCAGTAGTGAGAATAAGCATTGTAGTATAATGGATTATCTTTTCTTTGTTTGTTTCAAATATCGACATGAAGTCAAAGTCGGCTTAAAAAATCTCGTGTTGTTGGAGTAAAGAGAAGATGAGATGTTATGAAACATCACACGAAACAAAGAAAAGTGCATTCAACACTGTGTTTTTTTGCCAAAAAGAGATTTTAATTACGCAAAGACATAGATTACCTCCTCTAATTACTTTAACTAGCAAACATGACCTTTCTTAAAATTTTTAGACAAAATGAAAGGGCTATATGCAAAATCTGCTCTTTGTAGCATAATCCATAATGTAATGACTGACCAAACAGTGACTTTGTTTGCCATATTTTTTAGCATATCCAGTTTTTCATCCAGTGTCAGTCATAATTGCAGAAGAACGCAGCTCTTATTGTCAGATAAGTTATGATACCCAAACGTAGGGAATCATCAACGACTCTGCTTTTGCCAGACAGACAGAAACATGTCAGAAAAGCTGCTACAGTAGCCAAGCAATTTGTCACTCTGACACGAATCTACATTAAAAATGTTAAAAATATCCACCCCCAGCAACATGAATGCAGTCCAATATTTTTTCTAAAATAAATTCAATTTGTAACAAAAGTTTACTTCTATGAATACCTGATGTTTGCAAGCCTTGCAAGTATATTCAATGACTTCAAACTAATTTAGTTTACAGATTTAGTTTAGCCTGTGATTGAACCCAATGATCGGATTGACTAATGAACATGTGTTTGCCTACACTTCAGTGTATATGAGAAATATACAAGAAACTGATGGTATTCATTACTGAAAATTACTTAAAATTAGGTAAAACCAACCATTTCTTCTTTTTTTTTTCCCATTCGTGTTGCACAGATGAACCTCCCATGTCAGAGCTTGGCCACACCAACAGCATTTACAGCAGCCTGAGCGAGTCCTCTCCAGCTGTAGGAGGACGCCAAACCGGCAACAACCACAGCTCCTTCCCGCTGGACCACGGCACGCTTCCCTCCCAGGACCAGTTCCACGACATCCGCTCCAGCAGCCCCTATGGCCTCCCCCAGTCGCCGGGGTCCCTTCACGCCCTGCCGAGACACCAGCCTCTCATCACCAGCCTCGTTTACCCCGATTCGGGCCTTTCTATCATGACTCAAAGCGGCGGACCGGGCGTCAACCCCTCTGTGAGAGTCTCCATGGGGGCCGCCAACGGCCCCAGCTCAGACCTCTCCACTGGCAGCAGCGGTGGGTACCCGGATTTTCCCGCAAGCCCTGCGTCTTGGTTAGACGAAGTGGATCACGGGCAGTTTTAATTTTGACAGCGAGAAACTTGACTCTGTTGTCTCCTGCTGGCGTTCTTTTCGTGCTCTGTTGGACTGAAGAAATGCGGGAGTCGTGCAAAGGGGGCGGTGTCTGTGTGAAGTAGCAGAACACTGGTCAGATCTCACTTGCAGCTGCCAGATTAATAAGAGAAAAATACAAACAAAAAGCTATCCATTTAAAACATTATGACATAATGTTTGCAAATTACCAATTTGTCACTAAATCTATTCTTTGTAAATGCCACTCTGGAGTCTTTTAAAGCAAACTAGCTAGTGGAGGAAGAACTGATAAGGTTAGACATTAGACACTTGTATTTTTTATTTATTTATTTTTTATTTTATATTTTTCTCAAATCCCAGCATTACTTCTCTGATTTAACTTTATCACTTTTGGCATGATCAGGTGAAAAATCCAGTCCAATGCGCTGCATCTTTAAATGTCTGTTTGTTGCCAAATGTCTACACTTAAGTATATACGAAAATATACTTAAATATACACTTAACGTTTATGATCCATAAATGTGGAGACTTTATTTTTATACAAATCCGATTCTTGGACGTAAAAGAAGGCGCTGGGCATGGGGACTTTGTACATTCTTGAAAAATGTAGATATCATGTTAAAATGGTACCCAGGGGTCCAATCACTTCTATGCATTTGGTGTGTTCTCAAATGTGTCTCGTTTGCTTTGTTGTACCAGAAAAACCATCTCAAAGATGAGCTGTAGAAATCGGAGTTGGGGAATTGGGACGGGATGTATATGTTTGTTTATGTGGAAAATGTCTTATGTATTATTTATTCCCTACTGTAATTATGACAATTCATATATAAATAGCAGGACTTTAATAAATTTCACACCTTACAGAGCACGGAGCTTAGGTCTGTTTTGTTGGTCCACGAAACGGCGCATCTTACAAGCAGGGGATATCCGGTTCACCTCAAAGTATCCGCAGTTCCCTGCCATTCTGATAGTGAAACTAGAGAAAGCCTGCAGTTTGCCTATGTCTGCAAATTGAGTATCTGGCTACCTACCAGCACTGTATCAGGGGTTCAACAGCTCTTTAGTGGAGAAATTTGATGCAGTCAACTCATCAATTCAGAGATTACTGGGCCCTGTTTCCCCCAAATGCCCCTATGGGAAAGGAATCTCCAATCCATTATCCAAGAAGGGATCGAGTGCCCCTCGTGAATTTCCTCATTTGTTTAGTTATTCAAAGTCGGGTTCAATTAAATAGATTAAACAGTAAATGTCTGCGTCACCGTGTTTACGTGAGTGGCCCGTGCCAGTACGAGCGTGTGCGCGCTTGCATGTTTATGCATTTCCTTTTAGTGTAGTCAGCGTTCAGGCTTTGTGAATTTTTTTTTTTTTTTTTTTTTTTTTTTTTTAATGTTTTCATGAATACTTTCTTACATAATCTTTAGGTAATGAGTTTTACAGGCTGTTAGATTTATCAGCATTGGCGAGACGTTTGAACGTGCTTTAAAAGCAGGAAAAATAATTGTTTTTATTCGTCAAATATGTTTTATAAAAGTTTTTTTTTTTATCAAAGGTGACAGGTTCTTACTTAAAACTAAAATTAAACATAGCTTTAAAAAATGTAACAGAAATAAATGTACTAAATGCATTCAGTCAGAATTAACAAAATACAGAAAAACATAAAACATAAACTATTGAAATTCAGCATTATTGTCTCTTTTTGTTAATTGTTGTAGCATTTTGCAAGTAATCAAAGCTTTGCACATCTCGACCATTTATGCCTCTTTTGTTTGAATAAACATATTTTTCACATGCCATTTTAACAATGTCCGATTTTAGTCTTTTCCAGATGTTAAGGGGTCACAGGTCGTTGCTCAAAGCTTGAAAATTAATCTTTTTCAACAACTTGGATTCACAATTTGTTCTTTATCAGAGTGCAACATATTTTGTATTAAAATGAAATCCTCTCGACATTGTTTGTGTCTCCAGTATCAACCACAACACAGTTCTTCACAGACAGTATCCCTTTCTTTATGGACTTTATTTCATCAGCTGTTGTTTGGGTGTCTAGCAAAGAAAGGACACTTTTTTAATATTTTCTGGATATCCAGTTCACGTGTATGCACCACAAAAAGATTTTACATTGTTCTTTAACCCAATGTTTTTCAATAAAAACATTGCACGTGAATGGAAAATTCAAATATAATAGAAAATTGAAGTTTTGCAAGATCTCTATGTTTTTGTGAACAGGGACTTGACTGTTGAGACATAATGACAGCTATCAAATCTTTGCAACATAAGACAAGCGCTGTTGTTTTTCTGGTTCCTTCTGTGCTTTGACGCAGTTGTTGCCTTCAGGACGGCTCATAGTAACGCTGCAACAAAGCAACTTCAAATATTGTATATTAAGTCACTGATAGTAATGCCTCTTTTGCACAATCTTGGAAAAAACTCTTAGTATCAGATTAGTTGGTCAAATCTCATAAGTGTCCTGGTTTATGGAAATGTTATTTTAAGATTGTTTAGGCCATATTATGTTATCACCTATGCAAAGTTATGTTATGGGGTATGGGTAGAGAATATTATAGTAGTTTAAGTGAGAACTATTTTATCAATAGTTTTATTTCATACAGTTGCTCTAACTAGAAATACTTTAAAGATTATATGTAATCAGTTTAGTCTTTATTTGTCAGTCAGCTTTTGTCTTGTCCCTTTGTTGAGTTGCATATTTATTTGCTCAACAATAGTATTTTATGTTAAAACAAACAAGCTATTTCATGTTGGTTAACGCTGTGCTAAATTAAAAGGTAATATTTTAAAACATGACAAACGCTGAGGAGCAATATTACATATTTCCAACGTAGATAAGTGACGATTTCGAAACAGTAGTATAAAATCTTTAAAAAAAAAAAAAAAAAGTTGTACATGGACATTTTAGTCTACATAATGAAAAGTGTATTACTCCACCTCCATGAAACATTACATATTTATAATTGCAAGATCCACTGGTCCTTATTATGCTTTGTTTTTGAGTGTAACCCCAAACTCCCCCCTCAGGTTCCCACAACAAGAAAAGGATATTCAATTGACTCCTTCCCGCTAATGAGGGGATCAGTGTGTAAACTGAGCCAGAAAAACTTTGGTAAAAACTGTAAAGAGGTGAGAGTAAGGGGGCTCATTAATCCACTCTAACACCCACTTTGGTCAGTATGGAGGCAGTTTTTAATTGAGATTAGAAAAGAGAATTTGGTACAGAGAGGAAGCTATTTTATTTATTTATTTTTTTTCAAAATCTATGACCTTTTGAAGTAAGAAGTTAATAATCGCAACAAGAACAGGCAAGGATTACCATGTTCCACTCTTTTGGATTGGGTTTAAAATCCACCATTTTCTGAGAAAATAAATAAGATTAGGTTAGGTATGCAATTTGCCAGATGAGCAGAACAAGGTTGGTTAACTAATACAATCTTACCTGTTAGTAAGTAGTGGGAAGCTGGCATGAGAAATAAAGGAGAAGGTAATGCAGGAAATTCAATACAATCTCATTTGGAAGGAATGAATCACAGAACAATCCGGTTACAAAGAAGTTTGGGAAGTGAATTCAAATGAGAACAAAGTACTAATTAGCCCAAAAATCTAACTTTAAACGGATTATGAAGAAAACATCATTGTAAAACAAAATCTGTAAATGAATAATACCAATTGGATTAATGATGGTATGTTTTTAAGACATGAATAAGTGTTGGTGTCGATTTAAAAACTTGCAACACCACATCATGATGTATTTGATTTTAAGATTTTAAGAGTTAAAAAAAAAGATTATATATATGCACGCACTTATTATATTTGACCAATGTCCACCACAGAGGCCAAGAATGAAACACTGTGAACTTTCGGCAGGATTACACAAAAATTCACAGGAGTTGTCTGCAGAGACAACGTATCCGTCCATTTAAGCCACAGATTCATCAGCTAAACAATAATAGATAACTTTGTCAACCTAATATTTGGTTAAATATTTGCTCATCATTGAGCGTTTGTCCTTCAGTCTTTAAATTCAACATATTATTTGACAAAAGAATTAGGTTAAATCAAGTTTTTCTATAGAAGAGTAAAGAACAACAAGAAAACAACCTAGGAATTGAAAAATATTTAAATTACTGTGAAAACTTACAAGAATATTATTTTCCGTACGTTACACATGTAAATGATCATTTCACTGGATGCATAAGGCAGTTGAAGTTGCCTTATGCTTAGCAGCGTCGAGTAAACTGTTGCTTTTAACTGTCCTTTCCGTAAAGGACTCTAAGACTGGCAGGACGCCTGTTGTCTCTCAAATGGAGGGCTCACACACACACACACACACACACACACACACGCAACCACACGCATACACACTCACTCCCCAGCGTCGTGTCAGCTGGTGCTGAGTAAATCAGCTCTGACAATAACACCTCCCATGGGTCCTACACATCACAGCTACAATTCAGACCTAATGGAGCAGCAAAGGAGGGCTGAGGAGGGGACTGCTTAGCTTGTGTGTTTTTCGGGCATCCCAGTCTGTGCAAATGTATGAATGGAAGAGGGAGTGAACTTATTTAGATTTGGGAATCCCTGAAGGACGGGACCGATGAGAGGAGGGAGAGGAGTGTGGCGCAGAATTCAGTCAGTTAAAGGAATTTGTTAAACTGAACGACGTCCTATCAATGAATTGTACAAGGGAATGTTAAACACACATACACACACAGAGTTGTTTAACTTTAGCATCTTTAAGAAAGTCAATTGTGTACACTTTAAGAGAAAGGCGCCAACTCTCCACATTCTCATATGTATGCGACAAGAAAGTTTGAAAAACACGGTTCTTGTGCAAAGACGGAGTGTAAAGCTCAGCACTGACCACCAACACAGGAGTTTTGTTTATGTTGCAGATTAATGGCATCTGCAGCTGCATTAGAGCAATGTAACTAATCAACATGGTCATTAGCGCGTGTTTTCACTGACAACTTTAATCAAATCCATCACAGCCCCACCTTCTTATTGCTTCCCACAAGCTGCATAATTATTTCTTCATTTCGTCCTCAGACAGGAATGCAATATTCATTAATATGTCTGCAATGGCTGACTGAAATTCATTTGGGAACTTTCATATTAGAAATGTATTGGCTAATGGATCACACAGCTCTTCCTCATATTGCCCCGCATTGAGCTCATCATTTTCTTTTTCTTTTTTTTTTTTTTTTTATGAAAGCATTGACTATGGTCATTAACCATGAAGCATCAAAACACTGATTTTCATATTGCATGTCTGTTAAAGAAAGAGCAACTTTATTTGAGCAATAATTATGACCTTTCGCTTGGATTATCTTGTGAAATTTGCAGTATGATAAAATTTTATTTTCACTCAACTTATGACTTATAACTACAAAAAGAACTTTACAGTCAATGATAACATTTTGCTTACTTTGACATTTTTTGAAGTGATCATCTGTGGAAAAACAAACAAACAAGAAAACAACAGAAAAATATGTTGCATTTATTAACCTCCTGCAGATTTAATTAGTTTTCAGTTGACCAGATGTGAGTTTTCAGCTCCACACTATTTGGTTTTATGAGTAATACATTTTTCCATCCACCTTGATGTTAAGGCATTAAGCAAGTTTCCTTAGAAGGAAACTAAAATAAAGCATAAGGAGATTCCTTCATATTTTTTCAGTAATCATAATTTGGTGAAATCAAATCAGAATCAGAATGAACTAAAATCAACCTGGTATCAAACAAGGTAACTTGTGGGGGAGTCAGTGTCGCTATTGTAAAAATGGGATGTCATATTTACAACAAACACATGCGACAGACAAAATAAACTCACTACTTCCTAACTTTGATCTAAAAGGTGAAAGGTTAATAAGGGAGTTGTCATTGTAAGACCTGTATGATGGTGCAAATTTCCCAGCACAAAGGAAAAGGCTTGGATGACACATTGCGAGTGACTTATAGAAAAATATGTGGCATTTAGACTCATGCCAAGTCATGCTGGTGGCTCAGAGAGCCTAACCAGCTGCTTAGGTTGCTGATGTTTTGGTCCGGCTCTCTGCTGTGATAAAGACTCTTCTTAGTTTCTGCTGCTACAGTCAAAGTCTGAAAGGTCAGCAGTGATTACATAAGAAGTTGTTGGGGTTTTTTTATTTCAATATTTAATAAAAAAAAAAAAATCATATTTCAACTTAACTTTTACATACTTACCACCTTTTTACCGCTGGGATTCGTAGCAACACATGTTTATATTTGCCTCACACAGGGATAATCACCCTCCTTCTCATTGGTGGCAGGTTTGGCCAAGCAAAGGGTCGTCGTGGGGCTTTTTGGCAACTATGAGGTGTTAACAGCTCCCCGGGGGAGGCTGTCTGGCTCTCTCATAACCCTCGACCTCCCCCGCCCACGAACGCAAACCACTCAGACTCACAGATGGTCTCTGCACCAGCAGCACAGCCACCACACTTTTCAATTATTGCTGCAGCCATTGCTCAACTGTCACCTCTCAGCGACGTGGCAAATAGGGGAAGAGGAGAGGGATGTTGGAGGGAAAAAAAAAAAAAAAATATAAATATATATATATATATATATATATATATATATATATATATATATATATATATATATATATATATATATATATATATATATATTTGTAAAAAATATTCAGTTTAGAAATTGTCACCAGACTTAACTTTGTTCATTTCTGCTCCTGCATTTCAACATTTTTCTCCTTCCTATGAGCAAAAGCTCCACAGAACTCGATTTATTCTTTACCTTTTTTTTTGTTTTATGTACAGATTTTTTACAGAAGAAAAATAATAACAGAGTGAAAACAATTTTGCAAAAAATAAATTGATGCAGTGCATAACAATACAAAATGTATTCTAAAATGTGTTTTAAATTGAAATAAATAGGAAAAACATTGCTAATTTGCAACATGATTACTGCATGATTGTTTAGGGAGATAATATGTAGCATTTTCATTGCATTCATGCCAAAGTTAAACTGAAAATCTCGTTTATTTTTTGATAAGACTTCAAAAAGGTTCAAAACATATGAATGTGTAGGTGAAGTGAATCAGGTCAGTATTTTGAAATAGCTTCTTTTACATCTAATCTTTATTTCATTTCAGTTTCATTATTCATATTTTATGAACAATGACATTGTTCTAATTCTGAGCTGTCATTTGGAACTTGTTTTCTAACAGGTAATCATTTTGGGAAAGCAAATGAACATTGAGGAGAATCCTACAAATTCAGCGACGTGAAATTACATTTTCATCATCTTTGTGCCGATTTTGCATGGGAATTGTAAATATAAGTACTTAGTTTTTAATTCAATCTTGTTTTCACTGTCCTATTTGTCTTTCACGGAGAGAATCGGACATCTCCGTCCGTCCGGCCAAAAGGCCTAACCAGCATCACCGAGGTCGGTGGCGTCGTTGGGCAGCACTCAATCTGGGTTGGAACGTCTGTTCAAGCCGCTCGCCCTCTTTCTCTCTCTCTTCCTCTCTCTCTTTCTCTCCTGCGACACTTGTCTGTTGTTTTCTTTCCCCATTTTTTTTTTTTTTTTCATAATTTATGTCACAGGATTTCTGGAGAGACGAGTGGTGCTGTGTGTGTGTTGGGATGGGAGGGAGTGACTGTGGATGGAGAGGACAAGGGGGTGGAGAGGGCATACACTTAATCCCTGGGTCAAGATGTATTTATTGAAGATTAATAACGGAGCAGCAATCTCATCATGCTCTCGATGATTTTATAATTTAGTTTCTGCGGGTGGGGAGGGCGGGGAGAGAGATCAGGGACAAAGACAAGAGGGAGAAGCAGAACTATTGTTAATACGGGAGCACAGAGCAGGGTGGTGAGTTTTGGAGAGATGTACAAATAAAAAAAAATAAATCAAGCAAATATTTACAAATTTTTTGCCTGCTGTAAAGTCTTTACTTGAACCTATCAGTTGAGACGCTGTGACCAAGCACAGCAGTGATTATCGTTTTAGATTTCTTCTGTTTGATCATTTCGCTGCAAAAGTGAAGCATTTTGTAAATCGAAATGGCACAGCCGTCCGCTTTCCCAAAAAAAAAACACGCCACAGCTCAACACCACAGTCATGTTGGTATTCGCTGAATGCTCTGCGTTTCCAAGTCTTGCATATGTAGAGTGGAAGCATTAACCTCATTCAGCTAATGGATCCGTTGGGCTCTCAGGCCCGAGGCAGATGAAGATGCTGAGGAAGAGACAACTTTTGTCACCGAGCAACAGGGTGAGGAAAAAAAGGATAAAAAGAGATACATTCAAAGGGAGGTTAAAGGCGCAGAGTTCAAGGTGTAGTCTTCCAACCAAATTTATTGATACCCCTAATAATGATGAGTGGATTGAATAGACTGTTTGTCCCTGACCTTTGTCATCAGACACACCTTGTGCTACTATATCAAAGCAGGCAGGCAGACAGATGTCTGAGCAGTGTGGCATCCAGCGCAGGAAGCCTCAAGATGGTAGGAAAAGAAAGATGGAGGCGAGGAGGGAGGGCAGGACATGGAGAAGACATGTTATGGGATGAAGGAGTAGCTGGTCTGCAATTTTCATGGGAGGAAGAGGATGATGAAGGGTATGGGAAAGGCAGAAGGGACATGCAAATGCACTGGTTGTATTGGAATCCTGGTTTGGACTAAATGGACTATGTAAGTACTGTGTTTGCAAACACAAAAATAATAATAATTCTTGCGAAGTTTTAATTTGTTTCATTTCATTTGGATTTTATTTGCTAGGCAGAGCAGAAAAAAAAACTGATTTTTAGGATTTTTTTTTTCACAAAAATGAATCTGAAAAGGGTGGTGTGCATTTGTATTCGGTAAGACTTTCCACAGATTCCCGATTAGATTTTGGTTTGGACTTTGACTATGCTCAAACACATGAATATGCTCTGCTCTATTGTAGTTTTGTGTTTAGGGTTGCAATTCTGCTCAAATATGGATATCTGCTCTGCTCTCAGTCTTTTGCAGCCTCTAGCAGTTTCTTTTTTCCTAATTGCCCTGCATTTAATCCAGTTATCTTCCTATTAACTCTGATCAGCTCCCCTGTTACAGCTAGAAAAAAAAAAAAAAGATTATACCCACACCACGCTGCTGCTGCCACATATAGCATTTTGCATATAGCAAATAATTTTAGTCTGACCTCTCATAATCATCTTTATCTTCATGACTGCCGCGCCCCCCTGCTTGGTTTGTGGCAAACAGCAAAAAAAACAAAAAAAACAACCTCTTATGACTTTCTTTTAACACAAGCTTTCCTCTTGCCATTCTTCTTCAAATGACATTTTTGTGGATTAAAGTTCATGACTCGCAGACACGTCAACCTGAGAGGTGGATCAGTGCAGCTCCTCTGAAGTTACCGTGCAGCTCTTTGCTGTTTCTGATTAAAGCTCTCTTTCCTTAAAGTTTTTGATCAACTTAATCTCTGACCTATCTGAATTGTTCCAGAGTTTCATGATGTTTACTCACCAATGTTCCCCAGCAAACGTCCTACTAAAAGCTGTATTCACATTGGCTCTACAACGCACACAAATGGATATTAATTACTTATTAAATGACTTCTGATTATAATTGTTTGCAATGGATTTCATACAAATTCACATCATCCTGTCCAGATTTCAACTTTAAAATGACAATTGTGGTGGCAATGAGGAAAAAAATGTGACGTTTCAAGCGAATACAAGACTTACTTCGGCCCTGATTCTTACATCAAAGTTCTTCCCTTTGATCAGCACCTCAAACAAATCTGGTCCCAAAAAGATGAAGGACTTAAAATCTCTTCTTTAGCCGTGGCACATCCCTCCCGAGATGAAACCCATCCCTCCCTATCAAACCCCCATCCCTGGCTGCATCAAATGTATTTAGATCTAACAAAGCGCTCCCTCCTGACTCCACCATCACTTCTTTAAATGACTTGAGAAGGGAAAGATGGAAGGAAGAAGAATGATGAGAAGGGGGCGGAAAGCAGGGAAGGGGGAAAAAAGGTGGCTTGGGAATTTACGGTGACAAAACGCCGGGGTCAAGCAGAATGTGTGATGAAGGTATTGATCAGCGAAGCATGCAACCGACATGTGGCCCGAACCCTGACCCTTAAATAGCAAATGAATCTCAATCCAATGGACTAAAGTGTCTGGTACACACTAGAACAGCAGAGAAGCATGAAGGCACGCAAATACAGTAGATTTCAGATCAAATTGGTATAATTATCATTTCCGCAATATTACAATAAAGTTTGCAAGACATTTTGCTTGTGTATGATCCATGTTGTTTGCATCCTTGAACAAGGGTGTGAAAATAATACCCGAAGAAAAGAAAGAAATAGCACTTTCATATCCTGCACACTGTGCAAACCACATATTTCCTCCAACAAATTATTTTTTTAAAAATACATCACAAAAAGCTCAAACTAAAGAGATACTGGCTCAAGCTTTTCTGTTCAGCATATAAAGGATAAAAGTGGAGCTAATTATTAATCTGCCCCTCTCATTAGTGGACACATATGAGCGGCATTGCATGTGTAAAGAGGATCTGTACATGCCCATGTACATCAAGAGGAATGGACTTGTAGCTTTAATAACAAAACTCTGCACTAAATCATCCTGACAACAATTTAGAAAAGATGCAGTTGAGGTTTAAAATTTTTGATGATCAACATTATTTTGGGTCAGTCTGATGCAGAGGCATGCATTTGTATTGTTATTCTCTGTACATGTAGCTGTCTGATTGGAGTTAGTGGTATATTTCTGCTCACACACAATAAACATGTCAATAAAGATTGACATAAAAACATGCACGATTAAAATTAATACGAAGGTAAACATGACTTTAATTGAAACAAAAATTACAATTTTAAACATATATCAAAAATAATGAAATGTTCTAACATGTGTGCCTTACCAGCATTTAGCTATTTTAGAAGCTTTGAACATCAACATAATGTAAAAAATAGTGCAAAACTGTAATTTATCAACATATTTCTCATTAGGTTTATTGAGGTAGCGGTCAAATAAAACCTTTTATTTTACTCATGATATTAGAAATCATTTAACCTGTGATTCAGTCTTATAGATATTCAATTATCATCCTAAAAGTACAACCAACAATCAAGTATCAAAGGAAAATGTTTAGGTTATTTTAATGTCAATGAAAGCGCTCTTATTATTTAATGTCTCTTTCCACTTAGCACCTCCTGCTACCTGCAGTGAGTCCCATGCAGGCATGGCACAAACAAACATACGGCTTCACTAGAAACCATTCCTTCCATCTACCTAACCCCCAGCCACATGCATATGCTCATGTGCAAACACTGACATTACCACACACACACACACACACGCACAGCTACACATATGCATACGACTCCCAAACAAACAAAAAAATCCTTTTAAGTAATGAAACCACATAAACTCATATGTTACCCCGTACACTAGAGTTATGGGCACGTTTTACATAAAATCCGCATCGGCAGCATTGTCTGGGATGCATGCGTGCATACGGATTTGCATTTTAGAGGTTATTAAATAAATGAGTGAGGTGAGGTGAAATGGGATAGAGAGGGAAAAAAATGAAAAAGCAGCCCAATTTTGTGCACTATCGTCTCAAATACTGGGTGCCATAAATAACAAGAACGCACACCCTCTTGTTCTCTATCAAACCCCCTTTAGAGAAAGAAACCCCCTCCACCTCCAACACACTCACCAGACTCGCTTAACACATAACCAGCGACTTGTACCGGAAATGGGACAAATATTTTTCCAAAGTAATAAACACAACCTAAAGGTGGAAAATATATATCATATATATATATATATATATATATATATATATATATATATATATATATATATATTTTTTTTTTTTTTTTTTTTTTTTCCTATTTCCATTCAACCCCTGATCACCCACGGGGCACAGAGCTACCACTTCTGGACCAGTCAAGGCCATTTCTAATCCAGCAGGGTTCGCCCGCTTCTCACGAGCAAAACTCATATTTCTAAATGCTGGATTATGCTTTTCTTTTATTACTGCTGAAGCTGCCTGAGGGTCGGAGGGTTAGCAGTGGGGTAAGGCCAAACTGATGAGATTACTGGAAAAGCCTGGGGACTTAAATATGAAGAGAGGAATAACAAAAAAATAAATAAATAATACATATACGTGTTCATTAAGATGATGACTGAATGGATTCAAAGATGGGTTTGAAATACAGATAAAAGTAGGTTCAGCACGATTATAAATCTGAGATAAGCTCAAAAGCAGTTCACCGACAGACAGTACAGACTAGGGGAACATAAGCACAGTTTATTACACACAGTGCAGAACTTGTAAGCCCTAAATAAATAAAAAATAAAAAATAAAAAATGTGCACAGAGGCTGAAGGGGTAAAAATAGATTTAACATGCAAACTCAGACATGAAGAGCAACCAGTGTTTATAAAAGTAGGCCAGATTCTGAAAGCCTTTTGTTAAATTTGGCTAGGTTTCCACAGTACCCACACTTTTACTGGTGTGATAACGCTGCTGTCTCACAACAGCTGCAGGCAGCCAGCAGTCGGAGAACCGAGGGAGATGGTGATGCACAGGTAGAACGTTGCATTGCAGCGATGGGAAAGAGTGGGGGGGTGGAAAAAATGACCTTGCTGGAAATAACAACAGCAACCCTTAATGTGTTGCATTACAAGATATGTGATAAAACACTTTTATGGGGAAGGCTGTTAATGCCGGAGTCTCATCGCACATGGTGCCCCCTCAGCAGCCCATTTCATCTGTGTGTATGTGTGTGTGTGTGTGTGTGTGTGTGTGTGATTGAGGAGAGGTTGGAGTCCACTGATCCTAAGTTGGGGGGCAGCAGCTCCTACTAATTGTCTTTGTTTTCACCTTGGTGCTGCTTTGCCTTTGGTGATTTTTTTTTTTTTTTTGTCCTATTTCACATCATTGGAAAGAGCTGAGAAATAAGTTATGTAGATTTTCCTTTTTTGTTCGAAGAAGATCCGTTTTATGAGTCTGTTTTCTGTCGAGGCATTTGAGCACATCGAAGGCGTTTACATTACGATGAGTGTTTATCAGCAGGCTTAATGGAAGACATGCCACGTTTGTCTTCACAGGACTTTCCATGGAGTACCGAGCGGGGCACATGGTGAATGTGGTCTCAGCACTGCCCTCTAATGGATGCGTTGCAGAAAAACAATACTTGCACCTCGAGCTGTCAGAAGAGTAAATGTGTAATTCAGTTAGGAATATCACGAGAATTAGACAGTAAATGCAGTTAATTATGTAAAGAAAGATGAACAAATTGTGATTATCGTTTTCTACTAGTATGCTTTATTTTCGTCCTCACCTTGAGAAGTCTGTTTTCCATCTGCAAGCAGAAGACGTGGCTCATTTCAAATTTGAGACTGTTTTAAATCCCTCACCACACTCATAAGTTGCCACAATATTATTTCAGAACGCAGACGGCTTTTTAGATCACTACACAGCAAAGATTAAATATCCGAGGCTTGCATTTCAAAGTTAAAATTAATGACGACACAGATTTCATAAATGCCAATCAGCAGTTAATTTTTTTGTAAATCATTTTTGAAAAAAAAAGAACAACAACACATTTTACATATTTTGTATTATTAGAATACTTTGAATATTTTTAAAACATTTTAAAAGTTGACTCTCTACTCTCTCCTCACTTTCAAAGACATCTTGTACCAGTTTGTCATGGACAGTGTCCCGATTTTACGACAGCATGCTGCCTGCAGGCTGCATGGAGGTACAGTTGGTAGCAGTGTTGCCCTGCAGGAGGAAAGTTTTTACAAACAGGATGCAAGCCATTGTTTCCTTTAAATTTCAGGGTGGGGGGGGGGATGTTTTTGTCTGCACTGTTCTGCCTTTTCACTCACTGCGACACTTGATCAGTCTTCCCAGTTTTTGTCACTGTTGTCTTCTTTGCTGTTCACCCTCTTCCCCATTTGTGGACCCTGACACTCCTTCCGGCCCCCATATTCAGGCGTTGTAGATGTTAGGCCAGGACTTATCGATCAGACTATAAATTATCCATGCATCACCTTTCCTCTGCTCATTGCTTGTCTCACAAGCCGTCCGAGACCTTATAGAGGGAGGAAGAGAGGGGTGGAATAGGGAGTAGAGAGGTGAAAGAGAGAGAGAGTCTCCTACAAATTGTTAATTAAATACGAATCAATCCTCTGCTATTTATCAGGCCATGAATCCACCTCACCTTTAAGGGGGGTGGGTGGGTAGCTGAGGCACGCTGGGGGGGAGAAAAATCAATAAGGTGGGTAGAGGGGAGGGATAAGTGTTTAATCCACCAATCAAACTACATCATAATCATTATATGGAGACAACTGGACATTATTGGGTAAAAAAGGTGGGCTCAGGACACCAACATTTCACCTTAATATAAGACTGCTACCTGCGTCCGCTGGCAGCCATTGACAAAGCATTTAAAAAGTGTGGTTATCCGAGAAGAATTAGGTCCAAAGAACATGATTAAATTGAATTGTGGATGTTCGATCTATGAATGAGGTGAGGAATGTCGGTCTGTAGGTAACACTGTTCTTTTGAACAAACTAAAAAAAAAAAAAAACAGGAGAAAATGTATTCAACAAAAATGGAAAACACATATACTGGTGTGTATAAAATGGAGAATATGTGATCTAGAAAACATCGGCATGCAAAATATAACAGGTTAAGGATTACACAGACACAATCTGAGTGGTGTTTTTTTGTGTCCACTTTTTTGCGGATTGCTGGACCGAAAATGTAAGAAGTGGTAATTTGAGCTGGAGTGTGCAGCAGGATAATTATCTGACACACACCAACATCAGCAATCTCTGAATGTTTAAACAAACGAAACAAAATAAAAGCTTTGAAGTGGCATAGTCAATGTCTGGAATTAAATCTCATGGGGTTGCTGTAGCCAGGCCAAACTCTCCAATGTATTTAAGCATCTGTGCAAACAGTCATTGGCAAAAAAACACTCCAACGAGGATGAAAAAGACATGTTGCTGTTAGCATAAAAGCTTGATGTTGTTGCTGAGGGTGGCATGAGTAGTCTCTAGGTTTGGGGGCAATTTGTTTTTCATAGGACCAGGTTTGTTTGGAGAGATTTCTACCTTGATACACTGAGTCATCATTTGGAAAAAGCATTCTGCATTAACTAAGGTTATGTCTTTGGGGAAAAAAAAAAATCTATCAGGAGGCAAATATGTTCTTACAGCTCTTGTTATATAGGCTGTTCTACTTAGGGCTGGACATAAATAAAATTCATATTTAGTCAGGTGATCAGTTTTGGATAATGTGTTTGTGTAAACAGAACTGATAAGCTGAACCAGACAGAATGAAAAGTTAGTCAAAGTAAAGAGCTGTTGCTAAATTTTGTTTTGTTCGCCTGCCACCAGCTGCATAGTATATAGGATGAACAGTGGTCGGGGTTTTGGTCTCAAACGTGTAACGTGAAAGATGGAAATGAATCGACTCTCTCAGTTTGAATACAAAGAAAATTAACTGTTGGAAACAGAGTGATACTAGTGGTCTGGGTGACTCGAGTGCCTTTGGATTTGAAACTACTGTAAAGAACCCCATCTGTACAAACCCTACATCGTGATTACATGAGTGATTGCCACAGAGCTGTTCTGAGAGTGCTGTCAAACCAAGAGCAACTCTCACTTCCTCTCTCTTAAGAACCCTGGGAGCTTAACAATCATCCAAACATCTGTCTAGAGCCCAGAGAAAGGCAGTGGCCCAGATGTCAGAGAGATTGGTCTTATGGGAGTAAGGCTCTTGGTGCGTATACTGAGCAGCCCAGTCAGAGAATGGGGATTATAGAGCCAAGGAGAGCAGGATGTCAACCTCAAATTTAAGTTTTGTTAAGGCATCTTATCCTGTTCTTTATTTTTTCTACATTTCATGACAATTTATACAAAACATTTCTGCATTTAGCAATTCTTCTGTTTTTTTTTGTTTGTTTGTTTTGTTGTTGTTGTTTTTGTTTTCTGAATGATTGCAATAACATAATTAAATACTTCCAGAAGCAGGATGTGCTTTTGCTCCAGAGTTTCCAATGTACCTTGAAGGGTTTATGTATTGAACTCTCTTGTTGCTTTACATTGGTGTCTTTTTTTTCCCTCCCCTTTCTTGAATTTTGCTACATGTGAATTTCTGGGTGGGCACGTGGCAGTGCGTTTTTCATGTCGCCGAATTGTCCTCTGCAAGAGTTGCTTCTGTTTTGCAGACCTAATCCTCTCCACTGGAGCATCGCCTCACTCTTAATCTGAGACACAATTTCTCCTGCAGAAGATTCTCTCCTTAAGACCTCGCCCCTCTATCTCTCTCTCTCTCCAGAGATCTCTCTCTCTCTCTCTCTCTCTCTCTCTCTCTATCTCTCTCTGTCTCTATCTTGGTGTTCTCCCTGTTGTCTCTTAACATTCTCATAGTTTTCTTCTAACAACCAGTCCTTCAAATAATGTATTTACCCTGAGATCCAGATTGTACTGTACTTTGTCAGAATGAATTTCAAACATAAATTATTGGTGGTGTTAGAAATGTTGAACTTAATTAAAATAGACCAGGGGGGAAAAAGAAATGGCTTTATCTTTAATTCCTGACTGCACCACCTAATTTTTGTTTTCCTCACAAACTAATTCTTTCAATACATTTTAGCAAAAACAAGTTTGCTGCTCTGCAGAGGAGAGAACATCTGATCTGGAATACCTTTAATAGTTGTTTAGTTCATTTGTGAACTTTAAATATGAACGAGAACACGGTGCCATTCATAGTGCAAGAAATGTTCACGAGAAACCAGACAAAAATATTTGTTTTTTCAGTGCATCAGTACTAATAAGCAACAGGACAGTAAACAACAAAATAAACTGAATGCAAATATCCCATGCTAAATATAAAAAGAAGCAAATTACCTGCATTAACAGAGACAGATTATATCCGATGGGATGCTAAAGTATCCTCCAGTGAGCGCCTAATTAAGAACTTATACATTCATTAAAGTGAACGAAGCATGGAGCTGGGGCTCACTTATAAAACAGAATTGCAGAAGCTTTCAAGTGATGAAACGTGGTTATTTTGCATTGCTTTTCAAAAGAAAGACTTACTCTAAACTAAATATAACATCAAGTAATCATTATAACATATGGCTATAAGAAACAAACACCAAACAATAAGACGTATAGGATCTTGGTAAACCTAAAGCAGGTACAAATCCAGGGGGAAGAGAGAAGATGAGCATGTCATTTGGGTAAAAAAAAAAAAGGTAAATTGAAAATTAACAGAATGTGTAAAAAATCAAATAAAATAAAGGATTAAACAATTAAAAGGGAAATCCAAGACCATGTTCTGGATAATAGAAAAGAGAAGGTGTGCTGATTATAAATCCAATAATCCATAAGTGAGAGAAAAGGAACTACTGCGCAAAATAAAGTAAAAACCAAACATAATAATAAACACAAACAGATTAAAATACTTCATATTTAATGTAATATATCTTTCAACATATTTCACAAATAAATCAGAAGGCTGCTCACTTTTAACAGATAGTGTAAAAAAAAAAGGTTTTTGCGGAGATTTCGGGTTTTTCTTCTGCAAATTTTCCTCTGCTAAACATTCAAATTTATAGTTTTGTTTTGAGAGAGTTGCTTAAGGAATGCATATGTTATTCCTGAAAGAATTTCCCAAAAGATATTTTTTTTATGTCATTTTGTTTTTCATGTTCAAATACCTTTTGCAAAAGGAGTTCATGGGTCTCATGGTGGCACAGTTGTTAGCTGGAGGAAGGTCCTGGGTTTGAATCCTGGACAGGTCTTTTCTGTGTGAAGGTTCTCACTGTCCACTTCCACCAATCCAACTGAAAAATATGCACGCTATTCCAACAGTCCAATCTTAATATCTCTTTCGGTGAAACGTGCGCACTCTGGCTTTCTCTGTGGTGTGTACCCCAACTCTTGTTGCTGCAGTTACACTCCAGCCCGCCGCGGCCCTTTCAGGATTAGGTAGGCACAAAATAATTGATGGTAAGAGCCTTCATCAACTGCATAGAAAGGATGAACACAGTTTCACAATATGATGTTCTGCTTTTAACTCTTTTTCTCTCTTCATTTAGTTCTAAAAATTGGTTCCAAAATGTGTTTTTATTTAAACATATGGATCTTTAAATGAAGATGCAGCTTTTCTAAATCTTGCCCTCTTTTTTTTTTTTTTTTTTTTTTTTTTTTTTCCAACTTCCACATCATCCCACTCAATTAGAGGCCCAGCCTCCCACTCCCTGGAGGACTTTCACTTTTTTTCATTCATTCCTCCCCAAGTTGCAACAGCAACAACAACCTGCAATTGATAGCCTGGGTCTGATGGGTGGTTTTCTCTAAATGCTTTGCCAGGAGTGGAGAAGGCTAAGAATGCGATAAGGGATGAGCAACGCTGAGCAGTAATCCAGACCAGGTTTCCATGGCAACTGTGAAAGTCAGGTAGCCTGCTCAAAGTGAGCAGAAAGCCGTGAGGATGAAGCCGTGATCAGGCCGCTGTCAGAGAACTGGAGTGCGACGAGAAAAAGGTTGTGCTGCAGGAAATGGATTGCGAGGCGTTATTCACGGCAGAGAGAGGAGCTGGTAGAGGGGATGAGAGAAGGGGAAGGCGGAGGGGAGGACCAGGGCGCAGCCGAGATGAGAGTTTTGCGGCACCATTTTTCACAGCAGACAAAAACATTTGCTGGGATATCAATTTGGAGCTAAGAAGCAGTCTTCCCCTCCTGCCCCATCATCCATCATCTTTTCGTGCTAACCACCACTTGCGCCCTCCACCCCGCCTTCCTCCCACCCACACACATATAAGCTGAGGCCTTCCCTTTTCCTTTTTCTTTTTCCACTCTCACAACACCCTCCGCAACCTCTTAAAGTTGTATGAAGCACAGACAGATGAAATCCAAAGCTGCCCCCCACCACAAAAAAAAATAAATAAATAAATAAAATAAAAACAGAAAAGTGTGACCTGTGGGATCAGTGTGTGCATGTGAATGAATGAGCTGAAAACACTACGCCTCAAATGGCTGGGGTTGAGAAGGCGGGGCCTGGCGGCTGCCACGGCGGCCGTCTCTCCAAGTCTTCTCCCATTAGCACCAGTAGGGGAGACCCCACCCTTCGGCTGCCCCCTTATTGGCACCTTTGCCTGCACCCCATCACTCATCTCCCAGCCATCATCCATCACCCATCGCGATCAATAGGAGGCCACGCATTCATCAGTTCCCGGGTGCTGATGGGAAAAAGGAGGGGTGGCAGGGACGGAAAGGGTTGGGGATGCAACCGTAGCGCTTTGAGGGCCAGACGAGAGACGAGAATATCTGAAAATGAGTAAAAACTGAGGGAAATGTGGTAGGTAAAGGAGGAGGAGCCTTGTTAAACAGGGACATCACCCAGGGGATTTTTAACAACAAAGTTGGATTTCTTTATGGCTTTTGATCTCGCCAAGGAGAATATTAATGCGCGTAGGGGTGTAAAATATGAGACTGTGCAGAGTCTATTAAGACGTAAAGAGCAGTGTTGCAAAATGACGAGAGCTTTAATAATGGCCCCTTTAATATGCAAAAGTCACAGGGCTCTGTGACAGTGATCATCATCACAATGACAAATAGTGTCTCTGCGCAACTCATGTCCACTTGAGGCGTAGCAGCCAAAACCATGAAAATGACTCCATCGCTGCAGTCACAGGAATACTGAGGGAAAGTATAATGCACAATTACACACAGGGAGCACACAAACACGTGGACACACATACAGGGAGCATTACGGTGCAATGTCACTGTCAGTCATCCAGCAGTAGTCGGCTTCCAGCAAGGCTCTGCACTTAGTGTTGACAGCTCATAAGTTCTACTTGCACGCACACACAAACACACATGCTGGCTCAGCCCTGAAGGTGGGCCGCAATGGATCGCACTTTACCATGATGGATGCTCTCTCTGCCCAGAAAGGTTAGGGACAGGGCAATAAGTTACTGAGCACCACATTCGGGGCGACTCACAGAGGTTACCGGGAAATATACTGTACAGTGACAGCAAATGCTTGACTGCTGGGATGTGAAAAAATGCATGCAGTCTACTTCTGATGTGGGGGGGCGGGGGGTCTAAGGTCTAAGTTTGATAAGCTATGAGAGCTTCTTTTATCACTTTATTACATTAAAGTTCTGCTGAAATATTTTGCATAACTAATTTTAACATGAAAAAATGTGAAACACTTCAGGGGATATGGAAACTTTTGTTAAGGCGTTCTGTGTTCCTAGTGTTAAAACCACAATTTTAATACATTTTGAAAAGACGACATCTAATGAGGGATGGAAAAAAGATGTTCTTTTGAGAATGTTTTTTTATATGTATGAAATAATATGAAAACTGTGTCATCCATATTGGTTAAAACACTCTAAATCGTTGCTTTTTAGAGCCACCTTCCAATGTTATAACATCTGCTACTATTTTAGAACCTCTACAATCCTGCAAGCTGTGGAAATGTCCTAATTCTTTTCAGTATAGCTCAATCTCAGTCTGATTGGCTATAGAGTCTCTGAACAGCAAATGTTAAGTTTTGTAACAGACAGAATTTTGTCCTGGACTTTGACTGGGCCATTCAAAAGTGGGAATTTGCATTGATCAAAAATCATTCAGTTGTCACTCTGGCCATATTCCTTGGGCCTTGCAGCATTAACCGATTTTCTTTCAGTCAGGGTGGCCTGTGTTAAGAAGTTCAAATATTTTGAAAACCAAATACCATTTGCCTTCCACAGTTTTATGAGGTGGAAGTCTATCACATCAAACCTAGAAATAGCACATCAATGGGGGATGAATCCAAATAAAATAAAATAAAAACCCACAAATTCTTGAGCTCCTTTTTAAAGCAGGTGACGGTGAATGTCCAGTCCAGCCATTAAACACACTGACGTATTTAAGCATTAAGAAAAGAACAAGGGATGAGAGTAAAGAAAGCTGGGGGTTAAATGACATGTCCAGAAGCCACATTGCCTCCACCAAGTAGCTGAAATCACCCAGTCCTAAAGTCTTCTCTGTGTGTGGCTGTGTCAAATGTCACTCTCAGGTTTCGAACCCTGGGTCCCCATCTGCTCGGACAGCTCTCACTGGATTATTCAGGAGGAGGCTAAACGCTCTTTGTACCGAGCTGACTGAGACAAAACCCCACCTGGGGAGGAAAAGCCACCACAAACTGTGCAGCAGCTCACTCATATTAAATAATTTTGCTTGCAGGGAATTGTAGCCTTACTAATTGTCATGTTGGTAACAATCACATGTCCATCAAGAGAAACCGTTTGAGCCATTTGAAATTGTGGTTTTCGCTGAATATGATAAAAACAATTGCAACATGGAAAAAAAAAAAAAACATAATAATAAATTATTTAAAAAAAATGTTTTATTGTAAATAAAATCCTGAATAGTCTCAGAGATATTTTTAGACTATGTAAAAAATAAATATACTCACCTAATATTAGTAAATAAAATCCAACTATCCAACTGTATGTAAGAGAGCAATAAATAAACAGCATAACCATAAACAAGGAATTCATAAACAAAAAAGTAACTGTTGTAAAAAAAAAAAAATAAATAAAAAAAGTTGTAAGAACTCCCAATTGCAGTTTGTGACCATTTACATAAAGGACACAGAAAACATATAGAAGGTGCTCTGTTGAGATTAGACAAAACATTTTACTTTTTGGCCAACATGCAAGACACTGTTGGCAGAGGACCAACGCTCTCAACAAATCACCCTAAACAAAACATCTCCACTGTGGATAGATGGTTCATTTTTCTTCTGCTTGAATGAAGGACTTTTTACGGTTCCCGGTTGGAAAAACAGCAAGAATGCTCCATGAAGATGTCATCCCAACAAGAAGAACTGAAGCACCAAACAGCCCAGAGTTTTGTCTCTAATATGGTTTGGCCAAAGCATATTCAAGTGTTAAGAAGACCCAGTCAAAGTCCAAATCTGAATCCCTTTGAGTCTGCTGTTTACTGACACTCCATTCTGAGCTTGAAATGTTTTGCAAAGAAGAATAGACGTATATTGGTAGAGGCATATCCCAACAGACTTGCAGCTGTAATGGCAGTAAATGTGCTTTCTACACAGAATTAGAAACACATTTTCATTTATTCACCGTGCGCTCCTTTGTTTTGTTCTTTTTTTCACATAAAACCCCTGTAAAACACATTAAAGGTTACACAAAGTATCGCTGTGGAAAAGTTGGACCATCAAAACTTTTCAATCCACCGTTTAATGCGTTTCCTTGTTAATCCTATTAATCCTGTCATCATTCATCCCTTTCTTGTGTGCAGTATTAACATTTACACTTCGTAATGTTTGCAGTGGTAACCGTCTTTACCTCACACACACACACACACGCATTCACATCACACCAGTAAACACAAGTGTTTGCTTGCATGTAAGATAGGAACAAGTCGCAAATAAAAGATGTCTGTGTTTAATATTGGAGGAGTTGGAGGTAACCGCAAACCTGCAGGCCGAAGGGGGCGGGCGGTGGCTGAGTGTGAAGCTGGACATTTGATCTGGACACCTATTGTAAAAACCTAGAAGACTGATATCCTCAACCTGATTTTTGTTTCACCACTTCATTTTGCTTGCTTGTTTTCCAGGTTGGCAGCGAGCATCGCTGTTTGTTTGTCGCAGAAATGAGTTAGAGGGAAAATGTGAAATACTGCAAAGGGAAGTTGAATGCAAATAAAAACTATCCATGCCTTTAAGGCTCATGAGAGCCAGACTGTAAAGTGGATTTGTAGGAATCCCATAAACATTAATTGACAGCAGTAATCTCCTGTCAAGCAGCGTAGGGAAATATGAGGCACAGCAGGGATCAATCAGACGTTTAGAGACCCCATCTGGAGCTACAGGCAGAAGTGAAGAAGAAACAAATTGCGTAGAAGAATACAGCTAGCCAGGTGGTTCCTATCTGTGCAGTTTGTGTAGAACTGAGCGACTAATGCAACACATTTTGTTTGATAATATAATAAAATAGACCAATATTGTAATCTTCAAAGAGTTTTATTGTTAGATTCAATGCTTCCCTGTTTCAAGATGCAACAGGAACCAGGCCCCCAGTGAGTATACAGCATCTTTTCCCACTAATATGCTGCAAATTATCTACATATTAATAACGACATTTTATTACGATTCACTTACAGATTTTAAGTTTGAACACTGAATAATATGCTTTTCTGTCTTTGGCTCACCTCACTCTGTAGATCCCAAACCCTCAGGGCTTATGTCCTGTAACTTTAATATGTATTGATGGTCTAACATGCTGGAATCAAACTGTTGAATTGCCATTTCACCATGGAGTAAAACTTTACACAGTTCTGCGGAGGCTGCCATATTTTATTTAACATATCCTAACATGGTTTTCAAGGTCTTTGGAAGAGGAACAAACCCACAGAATGAATGTTGTGGTGATCTGATCATCCAAAATTGCAAGTCCTTTGCTCCAGAGAGCTTTGGACATTGTTTTGCTTCTCTCATCCTTCTGACTGTACATGACGGACACTGACCTCTTCCACTTTTTATCTAAGGATTCTACGTTGGGTAAAATAGTGACGGCATCTCTCTTTGGTGGCTGAAGAGGTTGTTAGATGGCTGCTATGTGAGCGGGGGGTACTTTTGTACTTTATTTATCATTAATGGGGCACAGGTAGGAATACACAGCTCGCCTGGCTCTTTGTTACAGAATTAGAAGACCGGTCCAGAAAACCAATGCGTTTATCTCGGGCTTTCAATCTAGGCCACGTTTTGGTTCAGCTCACAAGTAGGTCTCACAAGTAGGGCCAGTGAAACACAACACGAAGAAGCAAGAACCACCAGTCTTAAAGAAATAAGCAGGCAAAGTCAGAGGTTGATTTGATTTGATTTGATTTGGAAAAAATGAACCATCCAGCAGTCAGTCATATTTTACCACACAGAAATAATTTGCAGCACAAATCTTTCTGTATGAAAATGTTGACATGAGTTGGTCCAGAGGTTTGACAGCGTGGTTCGGTCCGGACATAAATCAGCGTAAGTGATCTGATAGATTTTTCTGTGTTAATGTATAGTATTCTTGGCATGTGTGCAATAACTCAAATGAAGGTAGGGAGAATGAGTGTGTCCAGCATCCAGCCCCCTGTTGGCCGAGCCAGCAGGGTTAGGTCATCAAATCGACAACATGACTAACCCATCAATTCACCTCTCCTGACCTCTCAGGCCAATCAGGCTAATGGCTGCCAGTGGTCTGAGTTTTATTTTGCTAGGATCCTTTCAATTGCACCACTCCGTGTTCAGAAGCACACTCACACTTCCCCGGTTTCTAACCCATGTAAATTTCTCTATACTGGCAGGTTCACAGCTGCTGAAGCTCTCATTAGCCTTGACCTTTAACTGTTTTCCTTTAAAAGGTGTTTTGTGTGTATTTGTCCCCATTTACAACTCCCGAGTTTGTACAAAATGCACCGCGTGCATTCAGGTCTACTAAAATGCAGAATCGCCATATTTCGTCCAAGCTGTCCGATTTGAATCGATATGTCTGTGCAGACTGAATCTCCATAAATCAATCGTATAGTAAAAACGTTGAAATGGGTGTGGCTATGAGCACATACTGGAAGCGACAGCCACATTGATCTGATCCAGTGAGTGGTCACTGTATCATGTTTTCAATTGTTCAATATAATGATAATGTATGGATTGCTGATTGACATGAGTTTACATAAGGGCTGCTATTCCACACATTCGGGTTTTTGTGCTCTGTTAATGTTGTTATTACATCTGAAATGTGTCCAAATGAGAGGTCAAAAGAATTGACAGGGCAGAGCAGTTCAGTGTTTCTTTTTAAACATGTAAAGTATTATCTCAATACTAACAATAAGAGAAAATAACTGAACTGATATGCATAGCTTAGCGCTAAGCTCATTACTTACTTCAGCCAGACTGCAAGGTGTACAATGGGATGCTCCCAAATGTCTGCAAAAAAAGATGAATTAATACAATGAAGCCAGAAGAGCTTCAACAAATGTGCAAGGAATGCTAAGAATCATCACACAATTTAATTATGATCAATCACATTGAGTTAAATGACTTTATAATAAACAACATTGCAGCATGAAACAGAGTCTGGGTCAGAACTACAGAAAACCAAATAATACATACGTCCATACAACTGTGATCAAATTTCCTAAATCAAAAACGTAGATGCATTCATTGGGTAGCACGTCTTTGGAAGAAAAAAAATATATAGAAAATCTGCCAGTGTTAAATTATTATTATTATTTCTCTCTTTTGTTAAATTGTGATGTATTAAATAAAAAATACAAGTGTTAGAATTGGGTGTACGACAAAGACAAAAAAAGGCACAAAAATCATAAAGGAAAAACATAAGATAATGTTAAAATCAGTGATCGTAATAAAATAACATTACTACTACTACTGAGAAAAAAATAAAATAATAAAGTTTGTGAATGTAACCTACAATCAAGACCAAGAGATATTCATTCTGTTCACTTTTTAAAGGGTGTTCATTAAAAAACTACATTTTTAAGGGATGGGAGTCCTGGTTTATTTGCTCTTCCCTGACTTCACTGAATCACTTAGCTAAGGCTAAGAATGAGGATGAATGGACGAAAAGGGTTGACCCTTAATAAGATTTTTGAAACTGAGAAATCTAATTGCTTTTGGACGGAAGAGGGGAAGGTGGAAACACTTTTTTGCTTTTCCTCGTCTCTGTATATTGAAGAATGTTTCACTTTCATTTAACTATGCAGCATCATTGTTTGTAATGTAGTAGATTTCAGAAAATGTCCTGAGCCGATAATGAGATTTTTAACACATAATCATGCCTTATTTTTTTCTTTTTTTTTTTTTTTGCAGTTCTGCCAAAAGAGATTAAAGATCACAAATATTTGCTACTGTACTGTATTATTGAACCATCTGTCAACTCCTATGTCCTGCATCTTGTTGTAATGTTGCAACACAAAGATCCCAGCCATTTCCATTTTCACTCTGCAGTGTTGTTGTCCACCCTACCCTTAATTCCATGGCAACATCATCCCAGTCATTCATCCTGCAGGAGTCATTAATTGTTTCTTTTTCTCATTTTCATAAAAAAAATAAATAAAAAATAAAATGAAATAAACTGTGCATCTTTTTCAAACAGAGCAATTTCCCTGCCATCTGTTCTCC
>NW_015113934.1:186955-238998 GCF_001443285.1 Poecilia latipinna | reverse complement strand
TAGACTTTAATCTGTAGAAAACTTAAGTTTTATAATTTCAACGTTCAATCAATCCTTTTATCTGCAAAAAACACTCGCCAGGGAGACTGACATCCACATGCTACGTACGTTTCCCAGAAACAAATATTCATTTTTCAAGAATGAATGTAATATAGAATATCAAACTAATTTACATGTACAAAAATATGTTTGTGTCCAAAGTTTAGTCTGAGACAGAATTTTGTTTTGGAGCTCCACTGAGCTACTTCTTAACACACAGCTTTGATTAAACTTTCACTAATTAAAGCCTTCCTCATCTTATTAGCTCGACTAATTGATTTAATTTGTTTCTGCTCAACTATTGGCTGTGACCTCTACTTAGTTAATGAATAAATTGATTTAGCCCAAGTACATCTGAAGGAGTGAAAGAGCATTTTGACTTGTTGACTGTTTAATCTTGCTCACCCTAGAAAACTAATTGGGCTATGATGGCAGAAAAAAAAAAATAAAACTTGACATGGAAGAACTTAATTTATATTTAAAACCTTACAGAAGTGGGGGCGGGGAGTTATGTTTTTTTCTATTAAGAGGAGAAATATAGTGAAATCCTCTGGTCGTGATGCATGATTATAGCCTGTAGACGTCTTTTATAAGGTCTAAATCAAGCCTAAATCACCATCGCCTGCTTTATTGACATCGTTTTTCTCAGTAATGGCAACAGACAAAAAGAGCTTCTTCAGCTTGGAAGCGGTTATTACCCAGATGCAGGGTGAGGATGCTGCGTTCAGATTTTGGCACCATTTAGGGCCATTTGCAGCAGTAATGGTGCTGAATGTATTAATATTTCAAAATGAGTAATAATTTAGAAGCTGGAGTTTGTTCAAAGGTCCCTAGAAGGCTCGATTCCATGCTGTTGGATGAGCCACTCTTCACTGGATTAAGAAGTGCTGCTGACGGTAGCTAAACTTGAACAAACAGCTCCCTCTAGTGGTGAACAACGCAGTTTTCACTCTTGCTCACGTCTAAGAGGGACGCACAAGAATAGCTTTCGTAATAACAAAAAACACATTTACATTTTTTTTAATAAAAAACAATGTTTTAGGTATATATTCTTAACAGATTTTTATAGAAATTATTACAAAAAGTGTAACATGACCTTGTCCTCCAAAAAGCATTTAGTAACGATTAAACTACTAAAGTTAAAAAAATAACTTTAGATCGCGTATTTAAAACATGTTAGCTGTGGATGCATTTCTACTGAAGTTCAACTACATAGACTTTCAGATCCAACTCAAACTGTTTAAAAATGTTCTGCTTCAAGATTACCACAGAATAATTAAGCTGTTCTTTTTTTTTTCTTTTTTTTTTTCTTCTTCTATTTGTTTGGTTCCTATATCATGAAATTACTGATGCAGAAGCAACTCAATGTATTTAGACATCTAAATATGGTGAATATGAGAATGTGACGGAGTTCCTGTTGGTATCAGGCTGGTTTGAGCTTTTCAGTACCTGCTGATCTACTGAAATATTCACACACTACCATCCATTGAGTTTACAGAAAGTATTCCCTAGAGGGCAGCAGACGTGTGGATAAATCAGAAATCAATGGAGAAATGGACAAACTGGTTTGAGAAGATAAACCACATCATACATCGAAGCATATTGGCTACAGCTGCAGAAGACGAGAGTCAGTGCCATTCAGAACACAATCTGAAACAAGGATTCATGAAGGCTGACCAAAATTGGACGATTTTGAACAAAAATGTTCTCTGTGTTCGGATCGAAGGGTGAGGATGAAGCGTAAACAACACAAAAGTATGAATCCACCCTTGCTTGTAAGTAACAGTTAGGGCAGGTGGTGGTGTAATGGCATGGGGAATATTTTTTTCTGGCATACTTTGGACCCTTACCTGAGCATCACTTAAATGCCACAACCTACCTGTGTTTTGCTGATGATCCTGTTCGACCCTTTTTGGTCACAACATATTAATTCTCCATGTTAATATTCCAAAAAAAAAAAAAAAAACAACTTTGCTATATCATGCTTAAAAATATTTTAAAAAATGTTTGCGAAATATTTCCTTATGGAACATGAGATGTGCTAAGATAGGATACAATACTATACATGACAACGAAATAAAATACTGTGCTACGTTATTGTCAAAACATGTCTGAAGTATATTTACTACACGTGTTTTATGCAAACATACATCCTCCTTTAAACAGAATCTAAAGTACACATTGTGAGATGAGCAGACAATAAAATTCCAAGGTGGGTAAGGTTTCGTTTCAAGATTGACGGATGCATGAAAACACTTACTTTGTCCTTATAAAACTGTGAGCCCTCTATCTCCTTCTATAATTCAACCCAGACAACTGTGGCTGTGTGTAGTCCCTTTTTTAATTACTGTGCAATTTAAGAAAACCCAAGTCTGTTCATTTTGTGTGTTTAATACATGAAATATCAGGGGCAAAACTGCAACTCCTGGACTTGAGTTGCGTAAAAACACATGATAAATACCCAGTTTTAATAAATACAGCCAATGAGATTGAATGATCTGAGCTCACTCAAATGTTCATGGAACAAATTACATTAATGAAGCAAACATGGATTAATGTATCCAGCCTCGGTGACACCTTTATGTGTGTTTGATTAAACATTCTGAGGTTTGTTTTTTCTCATTTTGCATAATACACCTTTAAATTCTCGCCAATGTGACCCAGCACACTATTAACAACCATAATAAACTTTTTTTTTTAGTGTGTGCATTTACTTTGACTTACGGTCACCTGCTGCCATCTGGCTTGCTGACAGCCAGCGGAGATGTAATCCTTCTTCTAGCTCATAAATCGGTCTAGTGGAGGTTACGTGATCCACAGAGTGAAGCACACTCACAGTACGAGGACGTGCACAAGTCCACACACTGTGCAACCTTGTGTCGGCTTTACAGAAACATGAATTCAGATTCACTCATGCCCTTTGCAATGCCTTTTCTTTGCAAATGGCTGCCAGCATAGTCACAAGACTCCATTTTACTAGCTCACTTAAATCAATGCAGAGCTGCAATGAATCCTTTTATTGAGTTAGGGTGTTTTATTTTGCCACCCCTATTTATTTTCAGTTGAAGCAGATTAAAAAAGGAAGGAGACGCTATCTCATGTAACATAATTAAGCACTACTTGATGCACCACTTTTGAAATGGCCTGAGTATATGATCTGAGTATATTTACCACTTTGGATGATGTTTTACAACACATGAAGTCTAAAGATGTACGTAAATGGAGTAATATAATCTTCACAACGTGTGAACCCTTATCTTTACAAGGAACTGGTATTTGTTTTTCCTCACACCTCAAGACTCATGTGTGAGGATAATCAGACTTCTAATGGTGCACTTTGGAGGTGTGCACTTTTGAAATTCTTGATCCTTCTGATGAAGCACCTGAAGTAGGTTTTCAGATGTAGGAGAATGGTCAGAAAGAGTGAAGAAATGCTTTAAACCGTCTATGAAAAACTAACATCGTATCCACAGCAAAGTAAGTTCCACATCTCCACTGACTGAAAAGATGCTGATTCAAAAAACTGAACACCCTGAAGCTCAAGTGAAGTTTACACTTTCAAATCAACCAATTAAAATGTTTCTAACTAGTTAATCTTCACATATTTATTTATTTGGGGCAGTGCATGGAAAAATAGGTCAAGGCAGCAGCACTCCTGTGACCCTGCATTGAGAAGTAGCTCTAGTCCAGTGTTTTTCAACCTTTTTTGAGCCAAGATACACTGTTTTAATTGAAAAAATCTCGAGGCACACCACCAACCAAAAATGTAAACAAAGATACTCTGTAGCCGCCTATATTACATATATAGTCATTCTTATCAAAGTGTCTTGAATAGGAATCAAATAAACACAAAAATGTTTTTTTTATATCACATTTTACATTTCTTATTTCAAATTGCACGTAACATGTCCACTTCAAAAATACACCTGATCACCTGAACAGTGTCACAACACTGTGGTCTTAAATTTAAAGAAGTTGTAGAAAACTTCAAAGTGTTTTACAAACTATTTCACAAGCATTCTTATAGCCAGAATACAGAAAATAATTCTTATTCTGAAAGAAGCAATAATATTTGGGAAAGATTTCACTGTTAAAATATGAAGATTTGCATGTACAAAATGTCAATATCTGTATATTTTACCCATCTAGTATGATCTCCGTCGTAACTGCTGCTAGCATCATGTGGTTGTTCTGAATGAAAATTAACGCGTTCTTCTTTGATCTACAATTTTGACTTCTAATGATTCACTTCCTGCTAAAGAGCCCCCTGGTGGTTGAAGAAAAATACACAGAAAAGCCGCACCGGGCTACAATCCGCATGGTTCAAAATTTTGGAAAAAAGTAGCAGCTTATAGTCCGGAAAATACGGTACCATAGATGAAATTGAATAATTTCCACTGCACACCTGACGATCACTCACGGCACACTAGTGTGCCGCGGAACAGTGGTTGAAAAACACTGTCAATGGATGGATGTCTGCAGGCATAAAGCTTACAACGTTTTTGCTAAGATTGAGCAAAGAGGAAGCAACATTTTTTGTTAAAAAAAAAAAAACAATCAAATGAAAAGCCTTTTCCTGAAAACATTACCCATGTAGGCTACATGTGGCCACTTGCCACATGTGGCTCATATTTTCAACATGTTATCAAGTATTTTATTCATGTGTTCTACATGTGGTAAACTTGTGGTCACAAGAATACCACATGCGCCCCACATGTGATCAGATACTTTCCATGTGCAGATCATGTGCTTGTGCTCAGTGTCATACCCTGGTCATGTGTTCAAAAGTGAAAGTATGTGGAGCATCTCACACCATGCAAACTGCAAACCCAGGCATTGATAGAATATTTAAGAATCCAACAGTATACTGTAATTATATACTGTAGCGACCCATAGTGAGTTGCTCAAAGACACATTACGAGTCTTGGGTTATTATGAGACTGTTCGTTTGTTCCCATTTTTTTTTTCAGTTTGACCTTTTGTTCCTTTTTAAACTGTTTATTGTAGGAGAGGTATTGGAGAGATGGAGTAGGTAAAGGCATTTCTGCACAATGATATAAGTGTAAGTTCTATTTTGTCTATTTATTCTGTGCTAAAGCTGTCTTCTAACACCTCCACCATGGCGCAATGCAAACATGCAACAATGCAAAGTCTATAGAGTCTGATTCCTACAACACCACATTCCTACAAGAGGAGGTGGACAGAACACACCCCACTATCTAACTTTCTGCCCTTCCAGAAAAAAATCCTATGATTTGACTTTTATAACATTGTACCACGTGTAAACTCGTTTGTGAGCCACAAAAATATTCATGTGTGAAATTATGTCACATGAAAAAAAAAAAATGAAAAAAAAAAAGCACAGGTGGATTTGGAACTGATCATGGTAAAAGAAAAAGAAAAAAGTGATACACCTGTTATTACAAGAAAACAAGTTAATCAGCATGCCCAATAGATAGATAGATAGATAGATAGATAGATAGATAGATAGATAGATAGATAGATAGATAGATAGATAGATAGATAGATAGATAGATAGATAGATCGTGTTCATCATTCGTTGACGATGAACACTGTCCCTTTAATTCTAACGCTGACGTCACAGCACGATGACTCGTTTATTTTGCGACCGCACCGGCTCAAATTCTCTCTGGCTAAAGCTACATCCATAGGCAGAAAAATATAAATCGTAGTGTGAAAAAAAATACCAGAAGTGATGCTTTTTGGGGAATCTTCCGCTCAACGCTTCAAAATGTAATTCAGCCACCAGACGCCTCGGAAAACAACAGCCCCAGTTTGCTTTGGATCAACGCGGTCAGTTTCATGTATGGGTCCTGCAGGCGTTCTTGCATTTTTTTTTTTTCTGCATGCTGCTCTGTATTATTGCTGTGATTTACTTGAATATGCGTCAAAGTAATTCGTAGCTGTCTTATCACACCTGAGAATGCACCGTTTGCATAAGTCTGCATTTTGTGTAGCGTTTCTAACACATTTTTGCATTTACTACAAAAAGCACTTACAGGTTCCACTAATAAACAGTCTGTGATTACTTATGTTTTTTTTTTGTGTGTTTGTTTTTGTTTTTTTCTTTATGCAGAGCTTTGTTGTATACTAAAGAGGGAATCTGGAAATTCCATGAGCATTCCTGAGCTCCTTCACTAAAGCCGGTGTGGGGGCTGGAAGCAGGTCCTACTGTGCCCCCCCCCCCCCCCCCCCCCCCCCCCCCCCCCCCCCCCCCCCGCGCCCCCCACTTGTCACTCCTGTGCACCACTCTGGGCTCTTGTAGCCCCTCCATGCCTGTGATCCCCATCCCACGCAGGGTGCGCAGCTTCCATGGCCCCCACACCACCTGCATGCACTCTGCCTGCGGCTCGGCGCACACCACCAAGCTGGTGCGCACCAAGTACAACAACTTTGACCTTTACCTGCGCTCCCGGTGCATGTACAGCTTCCTGCGCTTCTTGCTGTACTTTGGCTGCAGTCTGCTGACCTCCCTTCTTTGGGTGCTCCTCTCTGCCCTCTTCTTCCTGCAGTACGTCAGCGTGCGCGTCCTCCTCCGGCTGCAGTACAAGCTTTCCGTCATCCTACTTCTGCTCGGACACCGGCGCCTGGACTTCGGCGTGCTCAACGATCTGATTATCTACAGCATGCACATCACCATGTTTCTGGTGGGGGGACTCGGCTGGTGCTTTATGGTTTTTGTGGACATGTAGCTGAGCTGCTGAGAATGTCAGAAAGACTGAAAGGGCGTACACCAAGTCACATCACTATTTCGTCTTCATACACAAGCCATCATGTTTCTGTGTACTTGATCATTGCCTACTGGTTTATTTCCGTTGCTTGTTAAATGTTTTGAAAAATTGTGGAAATAAATTACCATAAAGATGCTGAAATAGCACATAGAAGCTTCTTAAAACCTTATTACGTTCAAGAAAAAAAAAATATCATAATCCGTCTTGTTCCTATTGATTGTGGTTGACTCATTTATTTATTACTCATATAAATAATAAATAATAGAATTTGACTAAACCGACCATAGAGTTGACTGATAGATATTTTAAATGATGGTCAAGAAACCTCATTTGCTTACGGACAATTGCTTTAAACCTTCAGTTGTCAAGGCCGATAAAAATGGAGACATTTTCACGAAACTGTAAGACGGCTGAGAAAACAAGTGTGAAACTGCAAAAGTACAACGTGGCAGAGGAGCGGACTGACCTGCATCCACCTGACCGGCAGTAGTTCCAAAACCCTTTAGCTTCTGACCCGCAAAATAACAATGAAGGAAACTTATGACCCCAAGTCTTGATTGAGCTTATACTTTTTTAATCAAATTCAATTAAACAGAGATAAAATAAGTATTAGATAACAGCTTACTTATATGATTTCAAAGGAATTGCCTTAATTCACTCCTAAGTGCAGTTTTTAAACCTTTTTTTTTCTTTCAAATAATTAATACTTTTTACCATAAGTTTAATTCCTAAAGAAGATCCCATTACGCCCCACAAGTTGATTTGTGGCTTCAAACGAAATTTCATTTTAAAAATGTACTGAAGAGCTGTTAAAACATTTCTACATTGTTTCAGTTCCAAACTAAAATCACTTTGTCTGCCCACATTAAGATACAGACTAACTAATATGACTTCAACTATTTAAGCGAAGACATTTGTTGGGTTATTTTTTAACGGATGGAGGTCTTTGTATGCAGTTGTTTGAAACCATATACATTCAATATGGAAAAACAACAGACTCAAACTTACTAGAAGGGGACCAGCAACTTGTATTTCATCCATTTGTAAACCATTTCATCAAAATAAGTGTTTGTTTTATAAAGCTACGACTTACTATAACAGGAAATGTCACAGTTGCATGAAATGCTGACGTATGACTGTATGATGCAAGTTTGTCTTTTTGTTTCGACATATTTTGAGGTTTGCTCTAAAAGCCATAGATAAGTTTGGCTATAATAGGCCATGTGCAAACAGTATCTTTTAAACATACATCTATATTGCAGGTTAAGTAACTGTGCAGTTATAATATGTCAACCCATGGAAGCGAAAAAGGAGCACCGATGTGTGATTTTTGTGGTTAGTGTGACAAAAGTAAATGGATTTAACATGTTTGTTTTTTTTAAGTTATTTAATAAATATTCTTCTCTGTTGCATTGTTATTTAAAATGTAAAGCCAAGGGAATGTGTTTACCATGCAGTCCTGCACCCATGGTATCATGCCTCGAGCTGTGTCATAAGAGTGTGTGACAGTTCAACTTGAAAACGCCTCTGGGTCAAGTGTCCCATCAGTCGCTCTTCACATGGTCTCAGAGTTGCTCTGACAGACTTCTCTGTTTAGCTTCCTCTGGCACACAACCGCAACTGGACCCCGCTGTTTCTGCCAAGCATAACAATGGACATGGCTTGCTCCCAACAGCCTTATATAGCCTCATTTACACTTGGCATAAAGGAAGCTAACGGGAACCGCTGAAACCTCTGGCTGAGCTGAAATATGCATTTTTAGTGCTTAATTCTAAGGAATTGAGCATTTTATTTAATACAGAATTTGGTTTTACTTTCCTAATTAAACCAAGGGGGAAAAATAGGCTGGAAATTGTTTAAATGCCAGCCTTGGATCTGAACTTTTGACGCTAGCTGGTGGGCCGACTGAGAAATGCTTGAGATCCATTTGGCCTCCGGCTGCAAATGGATAATCGGGGCAACAATAAGCTTTTGTGTACAGGATAAACACATCATATGCCTCATATTCTGAGTCAGGGCCGATCTAACTGCTTGCATGAACCACACAAAGAAGTAGTTTTGACAAGTCATCAGCCCCTTTCATTTCTTCTTTTTTGCTTTGAAAGCTGGAAGTTGTTTGTTTAGTCTGAATGACTTGCCATACTTAATCACTTGTTGAATTTGTTTCTGCAAAAACCATGAACTTCTCACCTTGTTTAGCATATTTTCCATCAAGATTTTGTAACAGTTTTTACAAATACAAGTTAGCTGGAAACCACACAAGATCATAAAAAAATGTAAATAATAGTCTTTTGCGGGTGAAAAAAAAACAACTCGATTTATAACTCACTTTAAAATGGCATTAATGGAGACTAAGAGTATGTGTCATTCAGTTTTACAAGAAAACATTAAAACATTTTTAGAAATATCTATTTGGCAGACTGTAGCACAGTCACTGAAATACAGCAAAAGGGCTTCTACTTTGCTCAGTGAGTAAACTGTAAGAAAACATTGCTAACTATTATGAAATGTCAAAATAAATGTGGTCTCTTTGACACTTTTCAATGTCATAATCTTTCATCTGTGCTTAAAAAAACATTTAGTGCTAATTGGAAAGAAAAGTTTTATTTATTTATTTTTTAATAGTAAAGCAAGATAAACTGAACAAACAGCAAATTATGAAGATGCCACATTTAGCTGCTCTTCGCTAAAAGTAATATTTGGAGATTTGAATCATCTGCATGATCACCCTTCTTACTATAGCGGGTAGTAAAATAAATACAGATCATTATCAAGTCTAAATGCCAGTGGGTGAAGGACATGCACTTCCATCTCACGTCATGTTTATACCCCAGAGAGTTAAAATCTCCTGGATTACTAATTAGACGGCCTATGACATTCTGTTTACATACACAATTGCAGACATGCATACCTTTACCTATATCTGTTCATTCAGATGTTCATAGATACATACTGTGATATATAGACATATCCTGGGATATTCGGGGGGGTCTCAGAGTATGTGTATTAAATTAGGACCAAAGTTATTGATGCTGCTGGTAGATTTAGGTTTAAACTAATTTTTTAGTATTAGCAACATGAAGTGAGATGAAATGTTAATCCTGTTTTGTTGTTCTTAAGCATGGTACAATTTTTTTTTTTATCTGTGAAAGGTGCTACATGGATAAACTTTACTTAGTTACTTACCTACTTAGTTATATTATTGTTTCAGAGTAGTCCAAACAGAGCCCAGAGTTGCATCTAATAAGGAATCTGCATAGGCAGCTAAAGATTAAGGTGATGGAAAGGAGACCTTCTAATTATGAAAACCTAAACCTAAGAGCATATGAATAATGATAAATGACCAAAACAGCCACAGAAATAAGCTAAAAGTTATTACTGTTACAAGAACTGTTTGACTTGTTTGACTGTTGCAATGCGATGCCAATAAACAAAGATTTTTTTTTTTCATTTAATTAAAGAGAAAGGCATGAATTATATTCAATATCCCATTATTTAGTAAAATGTATGTGTTTTTTTAATGACGTTTTCTACATATGAAATATGTTTGTAATGACAGATATGTCTCATTTCCCATTTGAAACAATCTTGGTTAATTGAAAATAATTTCAGATTTAAATTGGTTTTGGGCTAATCTGTAAAAAGCCTACATTCAGACAGACATTCTAGATAAAGTATGCGTATATGAATATGTATGGATAAGGTTCATATATTTATTCATTACATACATATATTCATTGGATGAATACATACATACAACATACATACATACATACATAACTACATACATACATACATACATACATACATACATACATACATACATACATACATACATACATACATAAAACAATGTTGATTTGAGGTCACTCCGCCAGCAGTTGGCGCCTGTAATTTAGGAGAACAACACACATGCGCATCATGTATCCTGGGCTGTCTTCATACAGTGACACGTGAGATACCCACACATGTAAGTGTAATTCAGGATCTCCGTCGTACTCCGACGTCCTATTTACAACGCTTTTTGTGCTTAAGTGCTGCACCAAACACCGTGAGAACAAACTCAGACGTCCTTTAGAGCTCTCTAACTAATAAACAGTAAAGAAGAGTACACCTTTAAGCCCCCAGAGTGCACCGAGTTCGTGTATTCGTGTATGAAAAAAAAAAGAAAAAAGAAAAGAAAGAGAGAGGCGCATGATATGACAGTCCATTTACCGCGCAGACCACCGTTGTACATTAAAGTGAGGGACCGACTATGTCTGCGTCTTTAAGCAGAACTCTATACGGACTGCTGCATGATGTCAGCCTGCTCTCGGTCCGTGCGCTGCTCGTGTGAGAGCCGCATTTTACTTCCTGTACAGGGACAGGAGCGGGCAGAGAAAGAGAGAGTGGGATAGCGAGATGGGGGGACGAGCGGCCGAGACAGGACTAAAAGTGATAGAGTGAGCCAGCGGGACGAGACGAAGGAGGAAACCCGGGGCCTGCTTGTCTCTCCTTTTTTTTTTCTTTTTTTTTTTGAAGAAGAAGAGAAGAGAATCCTACAAAGTTTAGAGGTTATCCAGCCTGCCACATCTGCGCCAGCTGACAGCTTCAGTCTATGGAATAGCGACAAATCGGGTAAATATATCCCCCACCATCACCCTCCTTCTCTTGGCGTGATATACAGTGCCTGATTTGTATGACGCATAGGTTTTTTTTGTTTTTTTTACCATGCGTTACTCTCTCGATTCTCTACCTTTATTTCTCACTCTGCGAGCGGCTGCTTATCCCGACACTCGCCTGGCTCTACATTCAATCATCTGCAAATTCGCAGCTCATCCTTAAATAAAAGTTAACACTCTGCAACTTTAATAAGAAGTAATAGGAGCTTTTTTCGTGGAGGAGCAAACGATCCCCCTCCTCCCCTCCACTTGAATGCGTAAAGCGCGACTGTCGAAGAATTTTTTGAAACTCGTAAAAATCCAGTGTTGATGTTGGACAGCGCTTTAACCTCAGGAAGCAGTGTTGTCATGAGTGTCAACTGTACAAGTGGTAGGATTGGCATGATGCTATGATGGGGCTTACGTCATAATTTAGCCACAAATAAATATATAAATAAATAAATCACCAGCCAGGACGGTAACGCAGTAAGTTGCGGAGTGGCATGTAAGTCTATTGCAGGTATGGTGATAAATGAGGGAGGTGGGTGGGAGGGATTGTCAAATGTCTTCTTATCTCTATTAATGCATTAAATATGAAACTTGCTTAAGAAAAAAACAACAGATAGACAAAGAAAAAAAATCAAGTAAAGCAATCACAAAATAGAGCAAAAAATAATAAATCTTAAATAGGATTATATAGTAAACATACCCTCCCGCCCCCACCTGAAATATTGGTTTTAACTGTAAATTATTCAGAGGCAAGTCTGATTTGTGGTGCTGTTTACCTCACCTGAACTTTCTGAGACACATCAGACCATATACATTCAAGGCCTCGCTCCCCCCTCCACACACACACACACACACACACACACACACACACACTAACACACTTTTTCTTTTTATTGTGTGTACAAGAGTGCAATGTGTGGCTAGCCAGCAAGTAGTTTGTGGCAGTTTTTCTTCATTTCCTGTTAGTGTTCTTTCCTCAGCAAACACTTTCTCTCTATCAACATGTTGTCATTAATGTTGTCTAAACGGTTGCATTTTGTGTATATCCAGAGGTTACTTGGATCCTAATCTTATAAATCTGAGCTTTGTAATTTTATAATATTTTTGAAAAAGTGTTTTTATTCTATATTTTTTTTCAGCATCCTTGTCCCAAATCCCATTTCAGTTATGTCTCCAAATAGCTAGCTTTTTTTCTTTTCCTCCAGAGTTAAAAGATCACAGTGAATAAGAGCATTTTTATTTACTTGTAAGAGAACTTTAAAATCAATATATATGTATAGGTGCACCTAGCTATCCCTAGGCAAGACAAACACAGGTTTGTTTTTCCTTCAAGCCGGTTTTATCATACCCACGCTCAAATACGAGGAAATCATTTCTGGGGATGTAGGCGTGTGCTGCAAAGTTTTGTTTTCTCTCGTCTGACTTTATCACAACATACGTGGAAAATGTGGGAATTTATTGTTCTCCTGAACGGACTCCTTCCAACAGTCGTCCAGCATTGAGTTGGATGGCTGCCATAGAGTTTGTGATTGCTCTCCGCAGCTGTATTTGTCTGTTTGTGGCTGTGTGCATCTGTGTGAGTTGGTGGTGCATTAGCGTGTCCCAGAATGCCCTAGTTCTATAGGCCTCTGAGTTTATGTCATTCCAACGACGAGGCCCAAAGCTGGATGCAAGGGTGGGGGTGTCAAGAAGAGAGAAAAACTGTTTTTTATTTATTTATTTTTACATTTAAAAAGGGTATTAACGATAAAAAAAGAAAAAATGTTTGGGCTCCAAGCAGAGAAGATATTATTTGAATGTTTAAAAAAAAAAAAAAAAGTGTACACTGGCATGTATTCATTTCCTGGAAAGAGATTCTATGTAGTGTAGGTCATGACTTGATAAACCTGTTAAACGGTTGGGGGAAAACCGGCTAAAAACTATTGTCTTCATGCCCATTTCCTTTATCCGTTTGTCACGTAAATAAACATGAAGATGTCTATTGATGTCTAAATGTAAATTAAAAGTTTAAGAAGCTTAAAGAGCAAATATTTGACCTGTTTTTTTGAACTAAAAGGTGAGAGAGGCTGACCAACCTAGAGCACACAAAGACAGTGTTTGGAGGGGGTTCTATAGCCAACATGTCTTTCCTATTAATTATAAAAGTGACAAAATACATAAAGCGAACCAACCTGTTTCTAGAAACAGTCTAAACTGTCTCACTTATAGATTTATGGTTTTATTTTACCCTTTACAGCAGTACAGTGATTTGCATATGTTTTAAGGACGAAAGGACTGAATAGTTGTAGTGTCCAGCTTTTTGAGTAGTAAGGCTTTTTTGAAAAATCAAAACAACTTTTAAAATGTGTCAACCTTTAAAATATCTTCTTCTAATTCGATATGATGGCACCCTGACATCTACACAAGTTCAGAACAGCCCTGGAGCTCCTTGGGGCTAAAAAAAAAAAAAAAAAAAAAACGCACTCCGTAGCTTGCGTTTTACTTGCAACATCCCAGCTCTTTACTTTTTGGTACAACTTTTCATGCCAACAACTAGCAGGTGTGAATCCTATAGGGTGTAATATGTACTTTGATCATGTCTGAACCAAAGTTTGATATAATGTTTAGCTAATGTTCAGATGGAGAAATGGCTTAATCACCATTGTAAATGTATATCATTAGAGGCAATAAGATCTATGTAAAAAGTAAAACAAAAAAGTGAAAAAGAAAGAAACGAGACCCGATGAACCCTTGCATTGTTTTCATGTTGGAGATGACTGACTTTGCTTTTTGCTAACTTGTTTAATTAATCACTACTGTCTTACCTTTAAAAGGCTCAGTTCTGTTGGTAATATTATTTTATGAATCTCGCCTTTTTTATGAGTGGTTTTGGTAAAATCTACAAGTCTTGTTCATGCAAGAGGAAGGTTGAGTTTTTGAAAGCTTCCATTGGTTCATTTTAAATAACTTCTTTAGCATGAAAAAAAAAACCCAGACAGGTTTGATTAGCAGAGCTCAGAAAGAGCTTTATGACAGCGGGCTGACGGGGATATACATAACAAAAATAAACTTTAATATCCTTTCCACTGTCTTAACCTTTAAACTACCCCACAAATACTTTTGTCATTGTGTGTGTAAGTGCGTGTGTACACGTGAATCCGTCTTTTTTTCTATGAAAGTTAATGCTTGGTGCTTATCCCGCCCTCTGTTTACCCATGTAAACATGTGTGAAGGGTGTGTTTAGATGCCCATAATTTTCTTTGGACTGGAATGACTCACTCTTGATGGGTTGCGATACAGAGCACCAGTCATACATCATATTCACAAACAATAGTGGCGCGCTTTCTAGGTATTGCCGGGCTGGTTCGAGGAAAACCCTGAAGGATAAAAACCTGCTTGGCCTGTTTTGTTCAGGCATGTTGCCATTCGTGGAAAAGAGAATTCAAACAGTTAAGAGTAACTGTGAAAACATGTCCTTGTTCTCAGTGTAACTTCAGACAATTCCTAAAAAGACCGACACGAACACACTGAGAGAAGTTAAGTTGTGACGGGAACTTTGATTTAAAGGTTATTGTAAATAGATGAAATACAGGAACAAATGCTGGAAACCTCGACAGCCGAGTGTTTGTTTTATGGGTTTAATCTGCATTCTCAAATACGGTTCAAACTCAAAGTGATAAACACCACACATTTACTCAAAGAACAAGCAAAAGAGTTGGTACAAACTGAACACTAAAATTTGTATTTTTTTTTATTTTTTTTTGTATACATTTTCATTATCCAGCCCAAGAGTGTTTTCAAGAAAAAGTCATGTGTGGATGTTTTAATACAGTTTCCTCTTAAAGACGGGTAAAATACTAAAGACTTAACAGTGAACAAATGTTTCTAACTTGACGATCTTTACTTTAACATGTTTTATTTACGAAATGTTACAGATGTTATGAAATTTATTATGAAATTAAATTATGTCATGTTTTCACTTACCTGCTCACAGAGTTTCAGCCACACAGGTTTGATTGAAACAACCTGATGAGATGTTGAAACTAAAACTCCTTATATAAGGTTTTTTTTTCTTGATGTTTGGAAAGGATAACCCTGGTGCATTAATATAAACCAGTTCATGTCAGTATATGACATTAAAGGGCAGAATTGGTTGTTAGTTCTAGAAAAAAATGTAACTTTTTTAAGAAGTTTTTATTTCATCTTTGTAACATAAAGCTTTGCAGAATGAACACACCTTGTTACATCACCAAAGGTCCTTGCTGGAGGCTAGAAATGTGCTTATTAGGCTTTTACTAGCGAATGCCAATCACTGGTTTTTGAGTGAAATTACAGATTTTGCAGGTGCTCTCTTGCAACAATAAATTAGTGCTGCGAGTCGCTATTAGGATAGCAGATGTGTCAAGATTAAAGAGACGTGGCTGTTGGAACCTGAGGGCAAACTCATGGAGACCAACAACCAATCATCTAACATTGTGTGCGCTACGTTTAAACGGCAGATCTACTGAATCTAAAACAAAACAAAACAAAAAAAAACAGAGATCTGACTGTCACGAAAAGTTGAATTAGCAAGGCTATAAAATGAACTTTCTGCCTATCTTCCCACTGATTGCAATATCTCATGTCACATAGCTTAAAGTGGACAACGCTGCAAAAAAACGATATTACAGCCGCCACCGATAAGGCCTGTACAAACAGCAGTAAATTAAACGCCCGATATTAATTCACCTGTTTGCGTGGAGGCTTGGAATAAATCTCATTTTTTGTAGTTAAGATGTCCCTTCACCGGTTGAAATAGACGGAAGTTAAAATATTTATTTTCAATGTTTTTAGGGATGTTACCATGCAGTACAGTGTTAGCTCTCTGTTAGAGGGAACTCTAACTAGTTCATTCATAGAACCAGTAAGGAACTGTTTCTTTCACCGGGCCTGATTTGGAGCTGAAACAGATTTGTTTGAAAGAGCAGGTTGTCGGAACTCGTCCTATTTGAAGGATTGACGCTATTCGAGAAAAATAGATTCAAGAGGAAATTAAATTGGATTTAACTTTGCTTACTTTCCAAAACATTATTATTTCACACCTACACCACACTGACACATATTACAGAATAGATTAGCTAATAGTGATGTGTGATTGACGCTACATGAATCCCTACTGGTGCTGTTTTCCTTATGTTTTCTGGTCAATGCAGACGTACTTACTAATAATTTTAATAGTTTGAAAACTGGTATAATTCGTATGTAACAAGAGACACTGCATGCCTATTTTATTCTTTATTTACTTAGATTTAAGAGCTATTTTTGTGACTACTACTTAACTCTAATTCCCTTATAGGGTCCTGCTGCTATTTAAGTTACAACAGTTAAACTCTTCCTAAAGAAATATACCAAAAGTCTTTTTATCCTTTTTCCTTCTCCCGAGATTTGCATTTTTCATTGTTGTTCGCCACTGTGCCAATGTTCCGATGTGATTTTTCACAGAAACACTTGTAACAAATCATCTAATGTATCCACAAAAAAAAAAGTGAGACATTTCAACTGTCAGCTGTGGTGGAACATTGTGTTTGCATGATGTTCTTCTTCTTCTTTTTTTATATTATTTCACTTCTTTTCTAAATATAATCTGCTATTGGCTTGAAGAACACACACACACACACACACACACACGCAGAGAGAGGATTTTGCAGCCAGAAATCCAAGTTTGCAAAGCACTTTAAAACACTTATCCGTATCGTTGTCGTTTGCTGAGCACAAAGATACAGTTCTTGCTGAAAACTGTGAGGAAAATATTATAAACTGAGGTGAAAAGTGTGAGGCACAGCGAGTCGGTAAAAGCCTGTAGGAATCTTCAAATGTATTTGGCTGGCTCTGGCTCTCTACGTGCTTTTCAGGAAGCCTTCCAAGAATTTAGACAATGAACAGTAAACATGGCATGTTCCTAGAACAATTCCACATTAGATCTTAGGGATCACGTGGCTCTCTCTCCCTCTCTGTCCCTTTTTTTTTTTTTCTCAGAACGGACTGCCCCCACACCACACTCCATAGCAGATAACTAGCAGCAAAGTCTCATGTTCCTTGTGTACGCACTGCAGTTACACTTGACAAGGAACTGGCGCAAACTGACAACAGTGCTATAGTGCACACTTTATGGGTGTGTGTAGGTGCTTGTGTGTGTGTGTGTGTGTGTGTGTGTGTGTGTCAGTGCGGGCCTCTTTCTCTCTTTCACTTTGTCTCAGAGATTTCAGCTAAGTGGCATGTTTGGCTGTTGGCAGAATTCCTAGGAAGATCACATGTCATGAATGTCGTGCCTGTGTTGTGTGGGCGTATAAGTTCAGTGGTGTGATCGTGCATGTCCGTGCAGTTGTGCATGGATGGAAAAAGATTATTAAAAAGAAAAGAATGCGAAATGAAAGGCAGCATATGCACATGTGATTGCTCCAAATGTTTTCAGCATGAATAGAAGCACGTAGCCATGGCAGTGAATTGCAAAGTACTAAGAAGTATGACAAAGACGTGTTGCTGAAACAGTCATGAGATTGAATTCGGCAAAAGGATGGAAAATTAGATTTCTTTACTTAATGATACTTCATAGTCAATAGTGTTTTGCTTCATTTAATGGCTTTTGTGGTATCAGTCCATTAAAATTTAAATTAGCCTAAATAGTCTTATAGACAAGTTGTTTCATTGATCTTGTAATGTAATGCCTTAAGATCTATGAAAAGTTGCAATTTACATATTTGGACCTTCTGGCTCCAAATGTTTTTTTTTTGTTTTTGTTTTTCTTCTGAAATTAAAGACCGCTTTTTAAATGGGGTCACTCCTATTTACAGATCTTTGCGTTTTAGAGAAGGCTCTCCTGACTTTGTTTGAAGTTTGAAGTATTAATTTAGGAGATAGTGGAGACAAACCTGAGGAAATGCACATGCACACTTTCAGAAGGACCTAAATAGAGCCGTACACCAACACAGACTTATGCAAAAGTAGTCAGCGCAGAAAGAGCACTCTGCGTGACCTTTATTCTGCAGCCCACCTTAATTTTCCATGCTCATTTGCTTCGTACCATACATAATTAAATTGCTGCAAACTCCAAGCCTCTCTCAAGGCTGCTACCAGTAAACAAAACCTGCTAATCAGTATATAAGATAATAGCTGAGGAAAGCAGATAGGCAGACCCTTCCTATGTGACGATGACCTATGTTGCGTGTGTTCTTCACGTCCTAACGGCTTGACAGAATGCCTGACAGGGCCAGCGGAAAAAGGCAGAAATGTGAGGTAAGTAGTCATTGTTACTGCTACTCTTCTTACTTCCATTACCAAAGCTAAAATGAATACTGCACACACCCTTACATCCAATAAGTGTGAGAGATTTGCTGACTAGTTTGGGATTTCTAACACAGATGTCTTTCCCACAGTTCTGAGTTATTATTGTAAGGCCCCAGCCACACTTATGTTGATATTTGTGTAAAGATATATTTTTCTTCCATGTTTGGAAAAAAAAAAAAAATCTGCATCTAGCGATGTTTTGAATATCTGCGCTCCAGTACGGTGCAATAATCTTGACAAAAATGTAAAAGTTTAACATCTAGATGTAGTCTAAAGCAAAGTAGGATAATCCTTATTTATGGATCAATGCATATACTGGGTCTGATTTATTTATTTATTTTTTACTATGCTAAAACAAGAAGCGAATCAGAAGAAAGTGCGATTTGCTAATGAGTTCATTGACACAAGTGTGAATTATTCCACAGATCACCAGTTAGCTTAAAGCAGAAGTTATCCACACAGATTGAACAAAGATTCATACTTGTCTTTGAACAGGGAGAACAGCCGTCTAATGAATGTAAGGAACTAGATAAACTGGTGTTGTCAGGTTGTTTTGGTCACATCTTTTCACTGCTGTGTTAACAGTTTGTGTCATATTAGTATATGGCTCAGGCCATGTTGTGACACCTTTAGCAATTCTCACATTTCTTGCAGCACAGACAGACACCACGCATAGTTCTCCCCCTCGCCCCCATTACATATCAACTCCTTGTTACCTTTTCTCAACCTTTCCATGAATTGAACAAAGTGCTGCATTTTAACATTAATACAAAGATGTGTGTTGAATTAAACTCTTGGCCAACTAAATGGAGCCCAGATGATTCGACATAAAATGCATACAGATTTCTCAGTTGAGAATGATGTGAATTATACTTGCAGAGATTTCATTTCTAAGAATGAGCATTAGCCCTGGGATATTTCTGCACTAGAAATGTACAGAGCATGTAGAAACATGTTCTTAACAACATAAGTATTTCAATTAATCACTTCCTAGAAGCTCTTGAGGAACGTCTGGCTCACCTGTAGCTCATTGGTTTGTTTTTGCTTTAGGAAACCTCCATACTTTACTCTTACCCAACAAGCACACTGTTATTTCCCATTTTAAAGATGACAAGGGATTTTTTTTTTCTTTTCTCATTTTTGCGGTTCAAGAGCAACAACCGCTTTCTTTATATTTCTTTACTCATCTCTGACTACAGTCAGGGATACACACAAGACGTTAGCCGCAGCCCATTACAGTTGACATGGTTATCCAGGGTGACATGTTATTTGAGTACATGTATGCTGGCTTAGTGTGGCGCTGACGGGAAGATTCTTAGGTCACAGTTTATGTGTGGGTGGGTGAAGTGGGGGGCAATGCACTTAAAATAAATATGCATGCATCTCTGGGCAATGGAGAAAACCATTTTTCATAACACATCTTTGTGCTAGTCATCTTTTTTTGTTGTCATTTGAAAGTATCTTTGATTCACTTTCCCTAATTATAAAGCAGAAGACTGTTTCCCCCATCTCTTGTTTCTATTTTTTTTATCAAAACTTTGTTGTGTTTTTTAATGTTGTGGACTGAATGCATTCTCTTTGCCCTAATTGAATGATGTACACGGGGCATTCAGTCATTGTGGCCACAGCTCTCTCACTATGTCTTTGTCTCTTTTGTGTGGGTGTGTGTTTGTGCATCCCTGTTTGTAGACAGTGGAGCAGTGATGCTGAAAGATGTGTCCTCATTTTTCACGTTGAACTGGACTTCTCATGGCAGCCATGTTGGCTTGCCTGATGTCACACGTGTGTCACTGTTTTTGCAGTCAGCTCCTAAACAACGACGTGAGGCCGTCGAGATGACTCGTTTATTCACTCCTGATCTCCCTCTTCTCTCTGTGTCACTCTCCTGCTGTTCGCTCCTTTAGTCACTGCTGGTCTTATATGTCCTAATAACTTTTAAGCCGTCATTTGTGAATCTGGAGGCATTTCAGTCAAAAAGAAAGACTTTCAGTCTGGCCTAGGGAGGTAGAAATAATATCCTTATTATAATTTATTAATCGTTTATTTAATAACTTTAAATAAATGGCTTCAAACCTGTTTTCAAAATGTAGTTTAAATATGCCACTCTCAGTTTTAAAGTAATGATTATGTTTTAATTATAACACACTGACAGTCACAGCGCTACGATTTAACGTAGCAGGACATGACAAAAAAAATCTTCTAGTTCTCATGAAGTTAGAATAAATCTAACATAAAATGGTCAATATAACCTTGTTTGCAAGGCAACGAGTTGCTTTCAAAGTATTGCTGTCAACAAAATGTTTAAAAGACAAACATCAGCATTGGTCTGATCAGTAATCCTTGACACCAGACTGACAGCAACTGCTACTTATTTAAATAGATGACTAATCTGTCAGTACCTGTCTGAGTAGTTGGTTAGCCAACAACTATTTAAATCCCCATATCTGCTTTATGTGGCCACACATTCTATTCTCTGTACTACTACATGTGTACTGGTACTGCACTACAGTACTACTGCATCCCACAGATATGTACATCTGCAAGATGTACCGTGTGACATGCACATTATCATAAAATAGTCAACAAAATTGAAATTAAGTAAGATACGTAAATTGGATTATTATAAATTGAATAGAAATGCTTTTAACGCACATTTTGTGATTTTGATATGTTTTTTTTTATCTGTTTGTGAAAACACAAAAAGGGTATTTTAGTGACGGGTTTGTGCTGTAAACCAGTTTAGATCAGGTCAGACATGAAAGCTGCACACGGCTGGAAAGACTAAAGCTAGACTACCAAACTACCATTTGCAAGTTTTGAGTCAAGACCAGTCAAAGAATGCCCTACTCCAAAAATTACAACTCACTTAGACCTGCTGACTAATTTAAAAAGCACCTTCTGCCTTTAACACTCGTTGATTCACCCCTTCAAAGGGTCTTTCTTTGTAGCGTTTGTATGTAATGCTGCATCATGCACCATTAGCTGATGCACAGACAATGAAAAACATACAGACATCTACAGACATCCTGTGACATCTAACCCAATTGTGGTCCCCAGGAGACATTCAGTGACAGTCAGCAGGCCAGCTCCGGGCCACTTTGTCTCCAGATTCTTTTTTTTCTTTCTTTCTTTCTTGCTTTTTCTAAAGGATATGCACCATTTGATTACCCGCCTAGCAAAGTGCAACACAACTGACAGGAAAACCTTTTTTTTTTTTTTTTTCTTTTTTAAGTCAGATTTTATCCAATATTATAAAGGATTCACGTACGCAGTTGAACAGGTGAGGGGAAACAACCACTGCCTCTTGTCTTTGGGTTTCTTACGATAAGCAGGGAGGTAGGGGCTTTTTGTTGGTTGCGATTTGAGCTGATAGATGTCATATTGCAACTAGGTTCAGAGGGCTGTTAACGTGAAGAATGTGATTGACATTTTCCAAGTCAACAGCCCTCATTAAATACAATTTTATCACTTCTGGTAATGATGTGTAAAAAGTCTTAAAGTGTATAGAGATTTATCTCACAGTAAAAAAAAAAAAAAACTGCCTCAATTTTAGTTATGTTATGTAGGAAAACATCCTATGCTAACAAATACTTGTCACTGCTGTGACATTTACTGATTTAATTGAAATATTTACTTAGGTCCATTGGAAACATTCCACAGAATGAATGTAATTGAAGCATTTTTAGTGCGTATTTTACTTTTTAGAAGTTTCTTGGAAGTCTGTAAGTTGTAATCCACAACTTTCTGGTTTTTGGGATATAACTATAAGAGTGTCAAACATGTTTTTTTTTTTTTTTTTACTTTTCAAAATGGGAAAGAGTACGGAGCCCTCCATGGGACATGGGGATTTTTTTTTTCTTTTGCGTTCCCTCGCAATAATCTACTGATCAGTTCATGCGGCATAACTGAATACTGTAAGCCTTTTTTACGGTGGCCGCCGTACTTTCTGCTTTAATACAAACTTATAAGGTTTTTCAATCGCCTATTTCTGAGTTATTATCGACTTTCAATCAGTTTTTTTTGCACCAAAGCGTTAATAATAATAAACACGATTTATTATTATAAAACACAGCAAACTAATGGTGGTAGACGGCCGCACTTGGTTAACTCGGGGAATCTCATCTGTACGTGTATCAATCAACTCCAAACATCTTCTTTGTTCTGTCACAATTATCGATTAATTTAATTTTGATTATCATGCTCCAAACTTTGCAAGGACTGACCACCCTGCTCACCCGCTTCCTCACACACACAGAGCCAGCAGCCAGTAACCTTACGATTCGTACTTGACAGTCACGCCCACATCGACACGCCCACCACCAGGTGTCAAAGCCGCTGCTCCTGTCATATCAGTAATTACTTATTTCATTCATATGGCTCTTATAGAACCTCAGTGAAGACTTGTTTATTATTATTAACGCTTTGGTGCAAAAAAACTGATTGAAAATCGATTTATTTACCGCATGTTTATGTCTGTTAAGGCTCAGATGGAACGGCACTGAAAGCAGCCCTTTAAACCATTCAGACAAAAACAACAAAGACACAATCAGATGACCTATTACCCCGCGATAATAACTCAGAAATAGTCCATGGAAAAACCTTACATAAGCTTGTATTAAAGCAGAAAGTACGGCGGCCACCGTAAAAAAGGCTTATAGTATCAATTATGCCACATGAACTGATCAGTAGATTATTGCGAGGGACGCAAAAGTTTTGCAAGTGAACGCAAAAGAAAAAAAAATTCCCCATGTCCCCTGGAGGACTCCGTAAATGAGGGAGTCAGAAAGTGGCTACAAAATATTATCAATCATCAAAATATGCCCATATCTTCCGTCAGAGTAATAATTACAGCTGGATCCATGACAGACAAGTTTGGATGAGAACCCCAGTCCATTATCCACACAAAGGAAGATAGTAAAAAAAAAAATCTCCAAAGCTCAAATTAAAAGAAAAACTTTAAGATTATGCATTAAAAAAACATTTAATTTATTTTAAGGCTTTTAAAGGGTGCTGAATATCTTATCCTTAATTTCCTGTATGTCATTTTGTCAAAGAGGAAAAAAACAAGCAAATGTTTCACACCAGAGATTTCTTTTCAGATGTCTTTCCTTATTAAGAACACATACAAAGGAATTACCGTTCGATATTAAATAGTCTTTAGTTGCTTAAGGAAACAACGAAGCTCTCATTCACAACAATTGGATATATATATATATATATATATATATATATATATATATATATATATATATATATATATATATATCTTTGGACCCTGTTTTAACTAATTAAATGTGTAAACAAATTCAGTGTTTTTCAGCGTTCTCTGTGATCAGCTGTCTTGTGCTAAAGCATGCTAAGAACAACGGCACACCTGCTTTCATAACTGTACTCGCTGAAATAAATTATCAAGCTTCTAAATAGCAAACATCCAAAAAACTGTACAGCCAATTATCTCTTTCGTAAGCCAACAGGCTCCCTGCAGTGGCGTAATGGCTGTTTGGAAATGAGCACCTCGGAGATGCACACCAAAGCTCCCCCCCAAGGAGTAAAACCGACGTCCTTGTCAAAGCGGAGTCACAAGGCAGAGCTGCAATATCCTAACTGTGGGGCCAAGGGTGAAGCATGTGTCATGTTTAGTTCACTTTGTTTTAGACTTATCGGCTGTGATGCACATAGCTTCGCAGGCAAACAAAACTGCATAAATTCTCAGCTTTTTTATTTATTTTCATAAAATAGAACTGTGCAACTTAGTTAATTCAAATGCAAATTAGTGCTATCATTTCAAGCCACTAAATATTGTCTTTATCGGCTGTTGAAGTTTCAGCTTCATTGGGATTTTTCAGGCATATTTAAGGTTTAGTTGTTAGCGTGGCATGCTGTCTATATGATGGACAGATAGCATAAGTTGAACTTTGCTAATTCTGCTCCCCAATAACAGACTAAAAGGAAGGTTTATGAAGCACACCGTAACATTCAAGACATTTTCTAAACTGATTAAAATGCTTATGGAATAATAAGGTTATTTTGACTATGCCAGTGGGTCGGGACATCTCGAAGGGATCTGCAGAAAAGCAGTTTTCGCAGATTAAAGACGAAATCTACGTATATGTTCTTTATTTCTAAAAGGTTCCTGTTGAACATGTTATTTCTACAATGATCTTCATCCATACAGAAAGCAAACATATCCAAAATATTTATACAAAGCCTGTAACATGTTATCTAGAAGACACTAAGAAGAATGATAGCTTGCTCTTTGAAAATTGAAAGTGAGGTTAGAAGCTCAGCTTTGGCATAAATGTTTTCAATCAGTTAAGGTATGTGTTACTTATAAGAAGATTCAAAAATTAAAACGACCTGCAAGAATCTAATTAAAACATTTTTTAAGCCATTAAAATACAGGGTTTGCAAAGCATCAATTTGTTGAATAATAATAATTAAAAGGGAGATTTTGAGGGACAACAAATGCTCTTGAGCCCAAGTCTAAACTCTTACATGCCAGTCACACTTACAAGTGCCATATTTATTCATTTGATAACTATCTCCACAGACAGTTGATAGAGAAAAAAAACAAGCTATAAAATTGGCAAAGGTAGAAGAAGAAAAAGAAAAAAAGAAAACTTCCTGAGCCACTTAAAAATTATACTTTGTCGGCAACAGCAGCGCATCATTCCATGTGCTGGCAAAAGCGAAGCATAGTTTCATCATTTTCTGTGTGCCAGCATGAAATGAAGCCCCTGAGGCTGATTGAAAATATTCATGCAGTATATATTTGACTCCTAACCGTCACATGGCAGCCGTGAGACTGCCAGCATGTACATACGTATACTTTTTAGTTAAAATCCGCCTTAAAAGAAGACATGTCACATGGCAGCTATGACTTGGTTTATACTGAAACTTCACTCATTTAATCAATGACTGCAACGACTGGAGGGCTTTCTCTTCCTTACTTTTCTTCTTGTGCTGCTGACGTATGGCTTCCCTTAAAGCCGTAACTTTAGGGAGTTTTTGGTCTTGTGTCAGTGGTGATTCAAAATATCTTTGTAGGACGTGTTGCTGCAAACTGGAATGACCCTCAGGCCCCCGCGGTGCTGCAACTTGTGCTCGATATTACAAAAATCTGCACACAACCTAGCTGTTCTTCTCATGCCATCCTCTTTTTGCTTTCTTATTATTTGTCATGTGCAAAATGTCGCTCCACCTAAAAATGGATCCCGTGTAGATGCTCGTTGGTTTGGCCTCGTTGTGCAACTTAATGAGCTTCGCCTGTTACTCCAGACGTTTGTGACAAATAAAACTTACCCTGTTTTCGTGCTTGTCTCTTCCCATCAGATGAGTTTCTCAACTCTTTTAACATTTATCCAATTGTGTGATTCTGCCTCATTTCCCTGTTCTTTTCTAACTCTGTTTCCACTGTGACTGTGCTATGTCAGCTTCTCTTTTCTTGTTTTCTGCTAACATCCTCCACTCCCACTACCTCTTTCTTCCCATCTCCTTGAATTCTTACTTTGCCCGCTCTCAGAGTCACCTTGTCTCCGCTCTCATTTAAGACTACTGCTCTCATGTGCCTTTTAATCTGTCTCGCTCTTCAGCGTCACTTTGTCTAACTTTCCCTTGTGTGCCCGTAGTCTGTCATGTATGTTCAAGTGCATTTGGAGTGACATCCAAATGTCTGCCAACGTTCAACTGAGCATGCACTCCAGTTCGGTCTGGGGTAGTAACCACTAAATTGATTTTATCCTAATAAATGCCAAGAACAAGGCATTAAGAATGTCTTTGCCTCTAAGAGAGCCACTCAAATTGTAAATGGTCTCTCTTTGAGTTTTTTTTTTTTATCTGCTTTAAACTGTGACAAAATACTTCTTAATTCCAGAAATTATCAGCCACAGCTTAGTTTGTTGCAAACTCTTAGCTTTTGATCTTTTTTGGCTTTTAAAAATTGCTCCATAAAAATATCTTGAGTGGAACATTGTCCTGCTTTCATGTGGTTTGTAGATTTTAATGACTTTGGAAGGCAATTTTTTTTTCTATCAGCTAAAATCAACTGCTTTCCTTGGGCAACACATGATGAGGGAATGATTGACTGAAAAAAATAATAATAACAGCTTGACTCTGTCCTCATCTCACCATCTGTCTTACTTATAAAAACGACCTGATAAAAGACATATTTTGACCAAGTTGCTTTCTGGTTCTTGGGTTCAGGGATTTTTTCTTTATTTATTTTTTATTGATTTTTTTTTTTTTGCTTTGTTCATTTGTGTTTCACTTGACATCCTAGTTTAGCCCATGTTTATGACATGTTCTTCTGTGACTTTCTCATTTATCTGTATCATTCGTCTTGTGGCGCTCAGCCTTTTGGGCTGGCTCGTCTCCAGCGACTCTCTAACTGTTGATTAAACTCACCTGGTCCTGGTTTCTACCAATCAGCTCTTCTGGACGTTTCAGGCCTGCGTATTTCCTCCGTTCCTTCCTGGACCCTCTGCTGTTCATTCGTGGTTTCTGGTTCTCTTAAGCAATACTTTGTGTTTCAGGTATTTGTGTAAGTTCTGGACCTTATTATTTAATTAAGAGCCACATCCTTCAACTCCTGTAGTCTTATTTTCAACTGGATCCACCACCAGCTGCGTATGACATGCTAAGCTGTTATTATGAGCCTTGGGTGTGAAGGGGAATGCTTTATGCTTTCACCCAGCAAAAATGTCTTTGAGACATTTATCTTGAGGTGAAGAAGGAAGTCATAATTCCTCTGACTGGCCAACAACACTTGACTACAAAAGCACTGAAGTAGTCCACACCATTTTTAATTATGTGGAATAATTTTTGGTGTGCAGTAGAAGAAGGAAACAGTGACGGGGAGAAAATATGACTTACTAATGATCTAAGTGATGAGAATACTATGACTTGCAAATTGTTAACGCCTAACAACGCTAAGTTTTTTTTTTTTTATGAACAGTCATCAAGCTGCTACTGGGAAGGGAAGGGCCTGAGCATCTGTTTGTCCACAGCCCTGCCAATGTGCCAACGTGAGAGGATGGAAACAGCTCAGATTACATTAAAAAAAGTTTTTTATTGATTCATTAAAAAGTTCGAGTATTTTGACCGCACAAGTTTTTGTTTGTCAGGGTTGAGTTTAAACAGTTCAAGTAAAAATGTTTTGTTCAAAAGAAAAAAGTCTAGTATGCTTGAACTGATCAAACCTGAACTGGATGCTTATACGTTATTTAAATGCAGCTTGAGACTGGCAAAAACTAATTTTAGTTGTAAAAAACACAGAAAGTGAGCATTTAAAATGAGTATGAAAAATAAATCAAAATGTCCTGTGATGATGGTGGATTGTGATCAGTAAAACTCTTTGTTCATTTGTGAAAAGTAAAGTTGGGCATGCTTAGTTTTTTTTTTTTTTCCAAAATATGTCAAAACTCTCATATCCTGAGCAAATCCGTCGTTAAACCTCTCATTTATGCTCTTTGAATTATAAGAATTAAGCTTTGAATCAGTCTGAATTTTTGTGCTTTCAAAAGTCACCAAGGTGCTTTTAAAAGAAATGGGTGCAGTGTCTCAGCGCTAGTGCTTGACTGACCTACTTCATTTGGAAACCACACAAGTCTGCAAAACAGGTTTAAATCTTGATCCTTCATAAGGTTTACTCACAAAATGTAGTGAGTACAACTCACCAAATTTGAAGACGCGAATCGGCTTCAATCTACCACAACCATGGAAGATAAGTATTCATTTACTAAAATGGAGTCAGATGTTCGCCCAGATGTAATGGAAAGAACTCCTTCCAAAAACTCTGCATTTTTGGCCCATCTGTCAACAAATTAGTTTCCTAAAAGTTTTGAGGATCATTGGGATGTTTTTCTGTAAAATGGAAACAGGCCTTTATGTTCTTTTGACAGCTCGGATCTCCCATGGATGCAGTTTTTGACCAATCTCTCTTCCTGTCGAATCATGAATCTGTCGTTGCAGACGTTGCTATAGGTTCCTTTGTGATCTCCTGGTTGAATTATCAAATTGTTGCAAGGCTGAAAAGATTCACCACTGTTCCATACTTTCTCCATGTGTGGATAATGGCCCTTGCTGTGGTCTGCTGGAGTCCCAAAGCTTTGAAAATGACAATATAACCCTTTCTTATCTGTTCTTGAATTTCTTAAGATCAGGGTATGAAGTGTTGCTTTTTGAGATTTTTTTTTTTATCCTGCTTCAATGCTCTCAGCCAGGCTGTATTTTACTGATTTCACAGTTTTAGGGAAAAGGCAGGTAAATGTGAACCAAAAAAAAAACAAACATTTATTTAATCACTCTAGATATGTGATTTACCAAGGGAGTCAACTATACTTTCAGACAAGGATTTTATTTTATTTTATTTATATTTTTTACTTTTAATAAATGACATCACCATTGGTCACTACTTTTTTGTATTTGCTTAGGTTACTTCTTCTTGGCATTTGGCAAATATGACTAAGCATGTTTGTTCTTTTTTTTAAATTATTTTTATTTTAATTTTTGAAAACCAGTCAAATCTATCTACTTTTGGGATGCAGAAAAAAGAGAAACACCTTGCTCCCATAACACAAAGTGTCTAAACTCTAACTCTACAGCCTAGCTTTGTGACCCAGACAAAACAAAGACACAGCAGGGGTTAGATTCATTCAGCTGTGAATTCAATTAAGAGAAAAATAAGTTAATTAAGGTGACGGTTGTACATAAAACCCTTGCTGACTTGGGCTTTTAAAAGTGAACGCATTATCATAGCGCGATTGTTGTGTCGTCTCAGACAGCATTCCTTCATTGGTCTAAACTGAAAGTGTCTTTTTTTTCTTCTTCTTCTCCTCAGACACAAGATAAGCCCACATCGTCAGCGCATATAATTGGTGCATATTGAGTGAATGCAAGTGGAGAGATAGCAGACAATGTTCAGCCCACAACAAATAATTTCATAGTTGCCTCTTTATTACGTAACTGCATGAATCATAGCAGTTTATTTAGATGTTTTTCCCTTTTTTTCTTTTTCCCAGCTATGTGGAGACAACTTTACCCAGCAAGGTCTATAGACAGACAGTTACACTATAAGCAAAGACAAGGAGACTCTCTCTCTCTCTCTCTCTCTCTCTCTCTCTCTCACTGACATCCCATAATGATACTCAGACAGACTCAGGCAGACGCCTGCTCGGTCCCGATTGGTAGAACTGTTGCCAGGGAGCGTTGCCTTCTCAACGTGGATAGAATCTGTTGTCTGGTACACTTTAGACATGAGAACAACTGCAGGATCTGAATATTTATAACGAGGGGACTGTTCATATTGAGATTGTATAGAAGCAACATAAGCAAGAGCAGAGGGCTCTGCTATTGTTCAGGCTCACATGAAACTTTTCACGCGGTTCGCTCGTTGCATTGGTTCTTGCACTTGAAATGAGACATTAATCGATGCTGTTACTTCTCTGCATGCCCTTCAGAGATAATTGTTGGAGTTGTGGGTAGGTTTTCACTCCGTCTCCATTGTGTGAGACCCTCTTTACTTTAAGATTGAACTCACTCGAATTATTAAAAAATAGCCCAAAAAAGACTGTAACTTGAGTTAGTTTGAGCTTAGCCCTTACCCTATTGTCATTTATTCAGCTACAGTAGAACTGGTAATTAAAATCTGCGAGTGTATGCGTGATTGTGCATGTGTTTGTTTGCCATCTGGAGGATCCTCTCGTGTCTTCGTATTATTCAGATAAGGCTGGACCTGCTGCTACACTTAATAACACTGTGCGTAGGTATGAGTCCCTAATTAGAAATGGATGCAACACATTTCGAAGAAAGCAGACAGAACGCAATTGGGGTAGCGTTTTAGTCGAGTTTATAAAACAAAAAATATATATATATTTTTTTTTTAAATCACAAAATGTCTGCACAGGCAAAGTGCCAGAAGTCAGAGTCGGTCATATAAGGATGATGATTATTAAAATGTGTCTTAATTTGCTAGAAAGTTCGAAGATGGGAAAGCAAACTCTCCTCGGGTAATGGGAGCAAAAGTTTTGACACGCAGATTTCGTTGGAATTTGCGTGTCAATTCTTGTGTGTGTAAATGCACATGTGCACCTTGCATTTTTCTTTTGCACATTTTCCTCTGTAATGCATGTGTTCCTGTTTCTTATTCATTCTGGCATACATTTGCATAAATATGCAGCTATGTGTCTCTGTATATGTGCTATGTGGCACTCCACTGTCCTGTCTGCCTGACTCAACATATTCTCTGCTCACTCTCCTTTGCTCTTTCTCTCTCCCCCCCCCTCCCTCTTACTCTTTTCCCTTTCTGCTCCAACCCCCCTCCCCTCCTCCAATCCCTCCCTCCATCCTCTCATTCCCGCTCTGCCTGGCTGGCACGTACATGCATGTCTGTAGACTCTGTACTGTGCTTGCTGCCGTGGCACGCGCCAACCTCACTGCAATGCAGCCCTGTGTGCATTAATTGGCAGAGAGACAGTGGGTACGTGGTATGCAGGATGGGAAGGGTAGGAAAAAAGGGAGGGTGTGCTGGGGGGTGGGGGAGGTGGGCAAGAGGCAATGTAAGGACACAATAGTAACAATAACCAATAGACAGACGAGTGGACAAGCAGTCTGGCAGCATCCCAATGGGACAGACACACAGACAAACAGAATGTGTATTGCTGAGTGTGCATGGGGAGATTACCTGACCGTGTGTGTGTGTGTGTGTGTGTGTGTGTGTGTTAGAGAGAGAAAGCGCAGGGGACTGAGTTTATGTCTGTTTGCATTAGCATGTTTGCGGATTTGTTTCTCCGGCGTTTCACAGAGCTTTTTTTGTGTGAGCTCACTCATGTATGCCTATATGTGGCGTGCAGATACCACACACTCTGTGGCTAAGCTCTCCCAACCAAACTCACTGACTCACTGTATTCAACCCTCGGTGATATCTTCACTTTCATGTTTCCGCTGCGACTGAGGAGAGTAAAAGTTTGCTCAGTTTAAAGTGCAACTTTCTCCACCTGAGGTTACTTTGGCAGAGAGTGAAATGAGTGTCTTGACACTTTCAGGGAATGCGCTCCGATGTAAAAAAAAAAAAAAAAAAGTGCTCTGCGTCAGCGTTTTATTTATTTATTTTAATGTTCCATATTCAAAGGAAAAAAGATGGAATGAGATTCTGAAGGTCGTGATTGCTCTCATCTCCTAACATTTCTTTAGATGGAGCTGTTTCCATCATGCCTCTCGGTTTTAAGCTAGCATGCAAGAATTGCAACTTTTGTGTGTATGCTGCCTTGCAACCGTTCTTACGTTTTGTATTTTATTGGGTTTCCATTTAATAGATCATATCAAAGCAGTTCATGTGACATGAAAGGAAATTATTTATGATTTTGCATGTCTTTTTAAGCTATAAAGAGTGGGAGGATGCATTGCAGTGCTGCAAGTCTACCGATGCACGACTGCCCGTCTGAGATGAAAGGCCAGACATAGAGAGCCAAGACACCCAAGGTAACTCTGGAGGAGCTGTTGACAAGAAAACTAATAGTCTTCCAACTCAAGAAATCTGGTCACTATGCAAGTTTGGCAAGATAAAGTCATTGTTGAAAGACATCCAACAACAAGTCCTAAATTAAACATTTGCCAAGCCACGTTGGGAGCTTAGCAAATGTCCAACAACATAATCTGGTCATAAGGGGGCCAGAGTTAAACTTTTCTGACCTACATGCAAAATGCTACCCTACACTTCAGACAGAAAAGTTGCACAATTCATGTGCGTCAGCCTACTGGGAAATAAGGTGATAGCATCACCATGTTGTGGGAAGGTCTTCCTTCAGCATGGACATGAAGGCTGGTCAGAGTTGAAGAGAAGTTGGATGGATTAAATATTTGAAATAGTGGAAGTAAACCTGTTACAGAAAACAAGTGGGAAGTAAGGTCAAACTTTGAGCATGGTGACCCTAAACCAACCGCTGGACTTCCAGTGGAAAGGTTTGATAAAAGATTGACCCAGTCAAACTCCAGACTTAAATATCAAGTCTGGGGCAATGGTTCAGCGATGGCAGGACAGATCAGGAGATTTATTGATGGATGGATTTGTGTCTCTTCTGCAGTATTTCTCCAGCCTGCAATGGTGAGTGGAGAAAGAGCTGAGCGACAAAGTGAGGCTCAGGATTTAGGAGTCGGTCACCTATTGTCATAAGCTATGGCTCATTACCGGAAGAACGAGATCACTGATACAGTGATTTAAGTGAGTTTCCTCTGTAGGCTGGTTCTAAGACAAGGTGAGGGACTTCGCCGTTTGGGGGGAACTTTGTGTACAGTCACCGCTCCTCCGCTTTGAGGAAATCAGTTGATGTAACTGATCTGGAGAACACCTGTTAGTGACATTGGCCTAAAAAAAATTCCACTGTAATTGCACTGAAAAAGTGGTTTTACAAAGTATTGCCACAGTGGCAACGGATGCAAATGAAAGTTTTAAAAAGCATTTGTCCTTTTCATTCTCGTGCACAATTATGCGCCGCCTTATGTTGGTCTTTTTCATTAAATCCAAATATAGTTGAGCCTTATAGCTGCTCAAATATGATAAAGGTGCAAGGGTGTGAATACTTTTGCAGGTAGTAGGTGTTTACACAAATACAATAATACATTTGTTGCACATCCATCAAAGCAATTAGCATTTTTTTAAGCCTCCCACACAGATCTTCGTGGAACTCATAGTCTCCGGTACTGAGCTTCTCGTTGCCGTTGTCCTGTCACCGGCTGCAACATCCGTCTCCTCTCCTCTCTCATCCACGTCAAGCGACATCTATGGAGGCCGTTTTTTTTTTTTTTCTTTTTTTTTCTGTGCTGGCAAAAAAAAGAAACAGCAGAAGCAGAGAAATGCCACCTAAATAAGCAGAGCTACCAAAGCGGAGGTGTAAATTAATCATTTAATTTATCAATTCATGTGCAAAATAGGGCTTGTGTGGAGACAGTGCTTTGCTCTGGTTGTGTGTGGGTGTTTTGGCAAGAGATGTCCTGGCATGATTCAGAGAACATACACGACACTTGCTGAAAAGTAAAAAAAAAAAAAACCTCTCTCTTTATTTGTCCCCCGCTATTGTCTCAAAAAGTGGAAAACACCTCTCAGCAAACTTTTCAAACCTTCCAGTTTAACGGCTGGCTGAGTGAAGGAATGATGCATTCTCTCCAGACTTGCGTCAAAGCGGCAATTCAGAAGTTTCACTATTCCGTGTCTAATTAATTAACAGTGTTCACGACCTCTGCAGGCTTCTCTCATTTCTCTTTTGTCTGAGTCATTCCCCTCCCTCTGCTCTGTCGCACCGTATAGACATCCGTGTTAAGGGGCATGTGGCAGAAGTTGCTTCAATCTAATTGTCTTTCCCTGCTCGTATTGTCCTCAAATGACTTTCTCTCTGTCTCAACTCTCCCCTCCCTCCCTCGGACTTTCTCTCTGCCCAGTCGCTGTCTCGGTCTGTAACTGTAGCCTGTGTTTTTCTCTCCCTCCCACTCCCTGCGACGTATAGATACTGCATTGATCAGACACGCGCGCAGACACATGCACACACACACACTCACCGACCCAGCCTCCCACTCCTTTCATCATTGATTCGCCCTGCTCTTCCCTCTTCTCTCGCGCTCTCTCTCTCTCCTCTATATTCTCTTGCTCCTCTCTTCCCTCTGTACAGCAGCACTTGTTGAATTCAGCCCTCAGAGAGTAGAAAGCAAGGAGAGATAATGATAAGGAGGCATTGAGACGGGGCTGGAGCAGACCGCGAGCAGAGAGAATGGGGTCTTGGAGGACACAAAGATAGGAGGCAGGAAGAGGAGGAAAAAAAAAAAAAGTCATAGAAGCTTCTCTAAGGCAGACACTTTAGGTGAAAGCGGGAGCTGGCCAAACGGAGGGGAAACATCAGAGTGCTCTTCTTGCTGTCTGTACTACTCCTCATCTGTCCTGCTCCCGACTCTGCTTAAAGCAGAAAACTCAGAACTGTCTGTGCTAACGGTGAGCAGTATTTCTGCGTGTTAGCAGAGGAAAAGTTATGATGTGCTGTTTTCCTCCAGGTGAGTGCTTAGGTGCCAGGTTACACAGTAATTTCCCTATGCAGCCTACACTGCCTGCGCCTGTGTATCTGTGTATGCATGCACGCTTTTATGTAAGTAAGCCAGAGTGCATGTGTGTCTGTATGGAGTTCATGAAGTGGGAGAGAGAGAGAGAGAGAGAGAGAGAGAAAGGGAGGGAGGGAGAGAGAGAGAGGCTTTGTGTGTTTGTGTGTGTGTCTGTGTGTTAAAGAGGCGGTGACATTTTTTCAGTTTGTATTCCTGGAAACTGCTCTGCAGCATTGCTCAATAATGAAACTACTGCGTATATGTGTGTGTGTGTGTGTGTGTGTGTGTGTGTGTGGGTAGGTGGAGAGACAAAGACAATGATACAAGGTTCATGGAAGTAACGAAGGTGCAAGTTTTCCTGGAGAATGGGCTGTGAAGGAATTCAAGGAACTGTCGGCGTTAACGCGTAAAGAGAAAATCTGTCTATCCGAAGCTTATAAGGGGAGCAAATGCTGACAAAGATGAGGCGTCAGCAAAATGAAGGAGAATCTATGAACTCTGACATGAAAAACTGTCTGTACTCAGTGGGTTTTATTGCTGAGGGAAAAAAAAAAAAAAAAAAAAGTTATTGTCAAGGCTATCTTCCAGGCCATCAAGGTCCAAGCTGCAGGGAAACTGCTGTTCATGCATGACAAGCAATACATGGAATGAGCCTGAGGTTTCCAGGAATTAAAAGTCATCTCAAACAACATAGCCTTAAGAGGTTTCACAACATTTCTCATACAGTAGGCATGGCGTTGTGTTCATTTTTTTTTTCTCCTGTGGAGTGACTTGGCTCCTCCTTCCTCTCTCCTGTCTGAATCTCTCACCCACTGTCTTCGCATATCCATCTTTCTTTCACACTCCTCTCACTTCTCCCTCAACTGTATTCGTTTTCTCACTTAATTCCATCTCAGTTTTCAGTCTTTGCTTCCTCCTCTCAGTTGTCGTTCCTTGTATCTCTCTCTCTCTCTCCCTCTGGCAAATCTATTCATATTTCACACATTTTTTTTTTACTTTTGTTTTTTTTTGTTTGTTTTTTTCTTGCTAAAAGATGTCCTCCATACATTTTTTGTTTTGCCTGTTTTGATTTTACAGATGTCTTTCTTGGTGGAAGAGTGAAAATCTGAAAGCCCATCTTCCTCTCCCCCTTCGGCCAACATGTCCCAGCTGCTCCATGTGGAGATCCCGAATTTTGGAGCCACGGTTCTGGGCTCCCTCAATGAGCAGCGGCTGCTGGGACATCACTGTGACGTATCCATATTGGTAAAAGGTGAGTAAGCTGGATTTTTTATTATTATTATTATTATTATTAATTAGTGAATTTTGCAGAAATGTTTTTAACGTCCCTCTCTGGCTGAACCAGGTCAGGCTTTTAAAGCCCACCGGGCCGTTTTGGCAGCCAGCAGCCTCTACTTTCGTGACCTCTTCAGCAGCTCAACCAAGTCCCAGTTTGAGTTGCCTTCCTCAGTCACACCTGCTTGCTTTGAGCAGATCCTCACATTCTGCTACACAGGGAAGCTAACGATGGCAGCGAGCGAACAGCTGGTTGTCATGTACACAGCTGGCTACCTCCAGATTCAGCATATAGTTGAACGAGGCATGGACCTAATGTTTAAGGCAAGCTCACCTCACTGTGACTCGCAAACTGCAGGGTCCTTGGAGGAGACGGGATCGGAGCCGCAGAGTCCTCTCAATAATGGTATCGGCCTGTCAGTAGCCAGCGTTCTGGGAACCCAAAGCTGGTCTACGTCGGCCCTACTCTTGCCGCAGCGTAAAATCAAAATAGAAGTGGGTGACCCAACACCGATTTCCACACCCTCAACACAAACCAAGATTTCGACCTCGGAGCTGGGGAGCCGGTTGGCGAGGGCCTTCTACACAGCAGCTGGAGGGCCTGCCATTCCTGGTATGCCTACCTTCCACCTTCAAGGAACCACTGGAGGCGGAGCCGGGAGCGGGGCAGGCGGAGGAACAGGTGCGGAAAGGTCCAGCCCAGGAGAGTCGAGCCTTCCCACCACAGACAGCCCCACATCCTACCAGAATGATGACGAGGAGTTTGAGGAAGAGCCATATGACGGGATCACAGAGGACGCCTACAGTCAGATCTATGGACGTCCCACTAACCCCTATGGGAGTGAGTATAACAACAGTCCAGTCTTACGCTGTTTGTTATTACGAAAATACTTTTGCAAAGCAAAAGACTATACATTAATTAGATGTGCGACTGATTTCCAGTCACCGATTTGTAAAGTTTAAAGGGAAACCTTTTTGATTTATCTGCAAGAACTGTATCTTTTTCCCAATTTCTGCATAATTTGAAGACATAATTGTCCAAGCAATAAAATATTTATAACATATAACAACGCCTTCTCAGAAGCATCACGGTGACAAAGCTGTTTCTCTCTGCATAACTAAACATCTAAACATACCTAAAATCTTTCAGGATACGGGGCAGAGATATATATATATACAACAGATAAGCCTGGTTAGCAATAGTAACTATCAGCATCAATCTCTGTTTGCATTCCCCTGTAGATTTAACTCCAAGATCTTAACTGTGGGATTTCCAAGACACCCATCAGTTCTTTGAATTGAACTATTCAAGGGATTGAACAGTTCAATCCCTTGAACTATTCTTTGCTGCGCTATGTTCAGGTTCTTGTTATTTTGTTGGCACCAACTTAAAGAAATTGCTGAAATACCTTCAAAGAAAACTCATTTTACTTCCAAGAAGTTTCTTCTTAGGCTTTGTTTCTGATGGCAGATTACCAATCAGGCCGGTCCAACATGAAATCAGCTGATTCCAGGCAACCAGATTATTTCTCAGAGCAAGAACCCCCGTATCACTCGAAATTGAAATTCGATGAGTTTTATACTAATGTTCTGCATAAGTGCAAATCTGGGATATTCACTTGAAATGGGACCAATCCAACATAAACATTTAAGTAAGGCTCAAAATGACTTTCAGAAAAAAAATTAGTAGGACTTCAATAAGAAGAAATAAGATATCAACATCCATTTTATTCCATTTATAATTTAATCTTTGATAAATTTTGTATCCTGCACATCTCAGGAAAGCAGGACGTTGTGCCTCCAGAGTTTGTGTGGGTTCTCACATTTTAAAGATAGCCTTATGGAGTTGGGATCGGAGTGCATCGTGACCAACAACACAGCCCTTATCACAGCAATAGCAGCTCCTTCACTTTGTAAAGATGTTTTCAACATAATTCCACACCGGTGCAGACATCCCTGCTCTTGAACGCATCCGTTTTGTTTACGTTCACATCCAGGAAGCAGACGTTTCACAAACATGGCATATGCATCCACTCTCCATCATCCTTTTTTCACCCTGAAACTGAAAGGCATGGCAAGGGGTTTGTTAAACTCTAGAGTTTCAGTAATTCATGAAATCCACTCTATCTGCAATCAGTCAGAGCACCGCAGGGTGACATTGTTGGATATTTGAGAACCATGCACCTCTTTCCTGTGTGCGTGTGTGTGTGTGCAAGCAGAAGTATCTTCACATATGCACAGGGAAACATCTATTGTGTGTGTGTGTTGGAAATAATACATTCATTCCTGCTGTTCTCTCTATTTTGCGTCTGTGCTCATATATCTCCAAGTCATCACAGAGGTTAGAGCAAATCATTTAGGGTGGAAAAAACCCAACTGTTCTTTTTTTTTTTTTTTTTTTTTGGATTTGGGTCCCTCCAAAAGTCAGGTTACTGATGCAGCATCATTACTTATCTGGGATACATCTGCAATGCTCTGAAACATTTATGAAACACAACAAACTTGCATCAGATTACCCAAGCTACTTCACAAACTCAATTTCAAATCCTTTATTGTCAATAAGGGAACAGAAAGTGGTGATAAGAATGTTATTTTTTTTTGCTTTTGCAGCATGCATAGTGCCTTGCAAAAGTATCCCTACCTGTTTTTTTTTTTGTTTTTTTTATGTTTTCCCACAACCTCAAACGTCTACGGTGTTGAGATTTTATGCAGTGAGCCAGGGACTTCCAGCTCCAGTCCTGGAGAGCCACTGTCCTACAACTTGTAAACACATCCCTTCTCTAATTACACCTAATTTAAATGTCTGAATCATCACCGCAGAGTCTCACAAAGTTCTTCATGGGGCTGACGATGAATCATTCATTCCATTCAGGTGCGTTGTGTCAGAGATGCATATGAAAGGAGGGCAGTGAACACAAAGACAAACCAACACAAAGTAGCACATAATTGTAGATTGGAAGGAATATGAAAAATGGTTTTCAACAATTATTACTATTATTATTATTATTAATTCAAAAACATGTAGAGAGGATTTAGATTCAGCCTCCTGGAGTCCACTTGGGGAGCTACTTTGCAACAATTACAGCTATAAGTCTTTTGGGGCAGTGGCTTTGTATCAGAATGGCATTAGGGTTTAGTTCTGGCCCGGGTCAATCAAACACGTCATTATACACATTAATGGTTGTTGTCCGTCTGGAGGGTGAACCTCTGCCCCGATCTCAAGCATTTTGCAACATCTACTAAGTTTTCTATTAGACCAAAATGCCCTGGTGAACTGCAGACATGGCTTCTTATGACTTTCTTTAGATGTCAGCTTTAACATTGCCAGTGCGTCAATGCAGGCCAGATTTACTCAGCTAATTGTTGTCCTGTTGATGCATTCTTCCACTTGAGCTGTTCTCTGCAGGTCCTCCAGATTTATCATGGGGCTCTTGGCTGCTTCTCCAGTGATTGCCAAATGTGTCCACTCTGTCATTTTAAGTGTACAGCATTGTCTTTGGACGTTAGAAGCTGCTTATTGACAAACATTTTCTAACAAATCTCTTGGCAACTGAGATTGGTACTGAAGTTACATTAGGAGAAAGTAGACTCACGTTGTCTGAAGCAAATCAGTTGCACTGGATGTTTTTTTTTTAGGGATATTGAAGAAAGGAGGTAGACACCGCATGTCAACCTATTTTTGTTGTAAAAATATTCTGTATGGTGTTCCTCCACTTGACAATTATGCACTACAAGGGAGTCTTTAACAAATAATCCAAATGAATACACTGAAGTTGGTATGAATACTTTTGCAAAGCACTGTTGTAAGCTTACAGCAATGGTAACGTTGTGTTTTTATTTATGTCTCCAATTTCTTTTCCTCAAAATATTTCTCTCTCTTTTTGATGTTATTAGTCCAGGACAAGGCAGAGTTGGCAGCAATGCCATTGGCCTTGGAAAATCGCAACTGCGTGCTCATCCGCAGAGACCTGGTGGCACTTCCTGCAAGCCTCATAAGCCAGATTGGCTACCGCTGCCACCCTAAGCTCTACACTGAGGGGGACCCAGGAGAGAAGCTGGAATTGGTCGCCGGTAGGCACACAAACACAAGCTTCTATAAAAAAACATGAAAAGAAAAGACATTAACATGCACAGATAACATTAGTTCTCTGGAAAACATTCACACTGTTGCACCTAATTTAAATTTAAAATCCAGTACCTATCAAAGTGCATTTCACTGATTGAATTAACTCAAACTAATAAACTCAGGATGTCAGAGGGGCGCTTTGTTGAGGAATAGAAACACCATTTGTGGATCAGAGAACAAACAGATCATGAATGAGAGAACTAACCCTCAGCAATCTGTCAAAAGTTATTCTCTGGCTAAGGACATTTTTATTTATTTATTTATTTTTTTGTATTTGCGTTTATATTTTGATTAAATTGAATTGTAACAGCTAATTGGAAAAAAAAAAAAAAACCTGTCTGACGCACGTTCACAGAAGTCACGAAGGGGTCGCGAAGCGTGACTAGCTGGTAGACCTCAGATATTTCAATTTGTTTGGGTTTAATTCGTGCTGTGAATTTGCGCGGTCTGAAAGGAATAAAACGGAGCTGCAGCGTTCCTGTGTGGAGATTTAAGACTGTGGCAGATGGACAACCATCTCTGCAGATATAATCAATCAGGGCTTTATGGAAGAGTGACCGAGTAGAAGTCAGACTAAAGTAAAAAGCATATGACTGGCTGCCGGGTGTTTGCCAAATGGCCCTTACAGAGCTCTGAGAATGTGAAGAGAAATGATTTTTCTTCTCTCTTGCTGTTATGATGACTCAAAAACTGAATGATGTGGCCTGACTGCCAGATATTGCTCTTGGCGATCGACAGAGAAGATGCTCTGAATGGGCAGTGACCACTCGGCATGAGGGGAGCAAAGTGAAAAATAGATTTCTTTTTTCTTGAATATTTTCAAGCAAAAGCATTGAGCAATTTTCTGAAAGACAGAGATGATCATAGCAACATTAGCAAGTTTTGGTTAAGGTTAGGTATTCCAAAAGCACAGGAATTCAGAAACTTATAATGTGGGAGAAAAAATCATATCTAATTTTAGTATACATTAAATGAAGTAAACATGCTTAATTTTGACTTGTAGTCTGCAGTAATGTCCCTCAAATGTGTTCATATTGCTTGGAATATTTCTTGTCACATTACTTCAGCAAACGTAAGTGTATTTTACTGGGATATACAACACAAATTAGTCTATGGTTGTGAACTTGATGTGAATTTATTTAGGGTTTTTTACATTTAGAAACATTTGAAATGGAAGTTGTACATATCAATATGAATTACTTTGCAATGAGTATCTAAAAACCCTTTGTGAAACAATAACTTTAGGCATTGGTAATGATGCTGATGGTGTGTCTGACTCCCTTAAAGACATGAAATGCAGACATGACTGAAAGATGAACTGCAACAAAACGAGAAGAAACCTAAACGTGAAAAGAAACGGATTCTGATAGAGGCGTTGATCTCAGGAAATTCTTTTCTCTCCGTGTACCTCAGGAACCCAGGTGTTCATGACACGAGGCCAACTTATGAACTGCCATCTGTGTGCCGGCATCAAACACAAAGTGTTGCTCCGTCGCCTCTTAGCCACGTTCTTTGATAGGTGAGTGCAAAGCAAAGCACGAGTTGGCAGTTATTGTTCAGACATGTGTGTTCGTCTCTTAGATGTGTGCTTGATTCCAGCGCCGCTGCCGTTGTCACAAATCAACTTTCACACTCCATCTGTGGTCATGTTGTGCAATGCAGCTAGATGAGTGTGTGTTTCTGTGTGTCCCCATGTGATTTACTGTATATGTTTGTTACTGACTCTGCCCCCTGGTGTTTACTGTGCGATTCTGTAGAAACACTCTGGCAAATAGCTGTGGGACAGGCATCCGCTCTTCCACAAGTGACCCAAGCAGAAAGCCCCTGGACAGCAGGGTCCTCAATGCTGTGAAACGTAGGTTTATTGTGTAAATGATCTTGTGCATGCCTTGTTTTAATAGGAGCTGTTTGACTAAGTGGACATGGCTGTTTTCTCCTCTTTTTGCAGTCTACTGTCAAAACTTTAACCCTAACTTCAAGGAGAGTGAAATGAATGTGATCGCTGCTGACATGTGCACAAACGCAAGGCGGGTCCGCAAGAGATGGCTCCCAAAGATCAAGTCCATGCTGCCTGACGGCATGGAAGTGTACCGGGCGGGCATGGGCATGAGTGCTGCCGCCGCCGTTGGTCTGAACCTAGCCCTCAGTGCCCCTCAGTCAGGAGTTTCCCTTTCCTTCGAGCATGATTTGAAGAGCCTAGAGCAACGGTTGTATCCAGAACGCAAGGACCCTCTCAGGACTCATGCGGCCAGCCCCGGCGCAGGGTCGGCTGGGGCAGAAGCCGAGGGTGAAGGCGAAGCAGCAGTCCAGGAGGAACAGGAGGAGGATGACGACGAAGCTGGATCGGAGGGCGCGGACCGATCACTGGGGGCGCCGATCTTGGTGTCGGTGGTCGGATCGGCAGACACGCCCCCCGAGCAGGGGGCGGAAAGTTTTGGACAAAATCTGAGGTTGAACGGACACTGAGCGTCCCTCCCCCATGTCGTGAAATGCGTCTAACACTCACATTTACTTCTTCTCGCCGTCTCGTCCGTCACTCTTTCCTCTCCTCCATGCTTCCTCGACAGGGAAATTTTGTTCTCCACACACAAAGCTGCACTCGCAACTTTTATCAGACAAAAAAGTTGGTCGCACATGCATGCGCTCGTGTGTGCTTGTGTATTTGGAGACTTACATGCAGTGAAATAAAATAAAAAAAGATGAAGAAGAAAGAAACAGCTATTAAAAGCATACACAGGCATGGCATTAGTCAGTTCGGGTCCAAGTATGTATTCAGCACTTGGGGCGTCTGCAGCATTATTCCAAAAGGTCAAATAACAAAACAGATGGCTGTAATGATTCATCATATCAGTGCGACACCACCAACAGCTGGTTTGCAGCAGGTTGTAGTTTGCAGTGTAATATTATTTCATAAAGTGATTTGGGGGAAAATTGTATTTGAGAAACATATCTCTACAGCAAGACCACTTTGCATCCCATTACTATTCATATAGAATGTACTGTGAAAGGCTTGTCTAGAAAATAAGAAACCTTTGCCTTTATTTTACCTTGCATTGCTTTGAACCTGTCCAATTTTTTTTTGTCACAGCTACAAACTTTATTGAATTTTATTTGGATTTTACGTGACAGACCAACAAAAACCAGTGCATGTATGTGAATCGAGTTTGAGTCAATGCTGTAGGGTTTTCTACTATTCTTAAACAAATACATTTTTTTATTCACCCCCACACTTGAGTCAGTACTTCCTGAACTTCACTGTAATTTCAGATCTTCTGAGCAGCTTTGCACAGCAAAACTGAAAGTTCTTGTCCTTTTTTTTCCCTTTGAAAAGAATGTCATTTACAGTTAGTCATTTGCAGAAATGACTAACTGGGATTTCTGTAACCCGAATTCATCAAATTGAATTGAGAGTATTGAGAATATTTCAGATTTTTATTTTTTGCTTAAAATTGAGCATCTGTTTCTTGTGTGTGTGTGACTGTGAGGCGCATTCACACACACACAAGAAACAGATGCTCTGTGCTGATTTGTCACATAAATTCCCTATAAAATACAATGAAAGTTTGCAATAGTATGGATACTTTTACAACACACTGTGTTGTCACTTTTATGATGAAAATTACAAAAATATTATCTTCCGCAATTACTGATTTTTTTTTTTTCCCCATAACTCCAAGAACAAATGCAACATAACAAATCTATCACACGTATTTGTTGGTTTCTCGTGCATATCTAGTCAGACATATCAGACAAGACTGTCAATGTGATGCCTGTGTCTGCTCCAGACCACACCTCCCAAGCCGCACATATGTACATCCAAATAAACACACAAACACTCGCTCATTCATCATTACACTTATGTAATCCAAGCGTTTAATGTACTGATGTAATCAAATGGCACACTGTCCAAAAGAATATGTTGCAGTGCTTTCTAACTCCAAAAATCACAGAATTCTTGGAGATGCAGAGACATGAATTAAAAAAAAAAAAAAAAACGTGAGATAATGTCAAGACTTGCATGCATTAATCCAAACAATGGCTGGCAGTATTTGCTAATGAGAACGGCAGAGTCCAATTTCTGCAATGAAATAAGATAACAGCTACTTTTGCCTGGAGCTGTGATGCTTAAAAACTAGAAGCACTTTTTCCATTTCTTTCTGGGAAAAGGCCGCCAAACGTTACAAATGATCTTGATGTAACCCTGCTTTGACTGTTTCTGACATTGAATTAGTCTGAGTTTGTTGTTGTTTTTTTTTATTTGTACGAATTCTGCAGAGTGTATTGTCCACTTAAACGGAGAAGAGTGAATATATGAAGTGCACTACACTGAAAAAAACAAAAGCAATGCCAGAGAGGAGTACTGTTCCACCTTCATGAGGTGTTGTGAAATGTACCAAGTCAATTCTGTCCTGTTTCCATCCTGTTTTTGTTGTTGGTTTGATTTCTCGCTCTCCAAGGGGGAAATGAGTTGGTGGGTAAATTATTTAAAGAAAACTTTTAAGAGCAAATTACGCCGGTTTACTGCGTTTGCACTCAAGAGAGTTGAGCGAGTGGGGGGGAAGCCAAGGATTCTGGAAAAGCGGCTCATGCAAAAGACTGCAAAATCGCCATCACATTACCCTGATTGCATAGTCAATCAGGCACTCTGTGGGCTCAGATAGAAACAACGGGTCTCTATTGATGATGACTGTTTCTGTGTGTTGTTGGAGGTGGGGGGGGGACTGAGGCCGTGCATTCGTCAAGCCTGTTTTCTGTTTTTGATGTCTGTTTTCACGCTTGTTGCCGTTGCCATGCATAGGACCCAGTCCAAAGAGCCTTTCTTTATAGTTTTTCTTTCATGCATTGATTTAAAATGATGCACTGTTGAATGTCGCCCCTTGTTCTTTGCTTGTCGTGGGTTTCAGTCAGCAGTCGAAGAACATTCAATTACAAAAGTAGACCGTAAATTAAAATTTTTTATCACAAATATTCTTAAAAAATAAAAATAAAAAAAATGTGGTGATTGCACAAGTGAGGTTAAGGAGGTTTAAGGAGATGCTCCCGGTAAATTTGATCTGTTATGTATTTTTCAGTGATGTGCCACTTTAGAGGTTGGGCCAAATTTTTCTCCGTCTTCGACAAGTATATCTTGGATCTTTAGGGTAAGCTTTTAGATAGCCCTGTAAAAAAAAAAAAAAACAGGGTCAGGATTGCACTATAGGTAATGTTCATAACGTTTACAGTTGATTTTTTTTTTCTATTTTATATTTTTCCCCCTTTGGGAAGAACTGTAATCTGCCCCAGATAAGCCAGGGTTATGAATGGCCAAGATGATGGTTGAATGTAAATTGTAGCATTGCTATGGTGACGGTCACAGTCTTTTTTTTTATTTTTTTTTTTTATGATATAGTAAATTATTGAATCTCTTTGTTTAGTATGTGGCTTCATTTTTTTTATTGACATAAATTGCAAACTTAAAAAAAAAAGAAATTTAAAATTAACTTTACTGATAGTGATGTTTTTGCTTAAATATTTTTAAAATTGATACAAACAGGTCTTCCAGTGTGTTGAAGCACAGGCAGCAGTATCCTAATAAGTGTAAAACTGAGGTTTGTTTCAGTTACTCCACATGATTTTAAATATGCTCATCCAGTGGTGAAATGAAAAGATTTACTAAATTATAGCGTCATCTTGTCTAATTTATTTGATGTTGCTCTTCTGAGGGAATAAATAAAAAAATATTACTTTTTTTTTGTCTATTGGGTTCACCTCCTGTTTTGTCAAATAAGCTAGCTGTGTTAAAATTAAATAAACAGTTAAAAACAAATACATTTACGTTGAAAGGCAAGCCACCTTAAAATCAAAACCCACCATAATCCCTTATTAAATCGGTGAAAGTGGTCCGAGATTAAACGATATTGAATCTGTACAATTAAATCTCTGCTTTCTCTGATGTGTCTTTAAACAGAATGTGTTTTTTCTGCATTCAATTTAACACAGTTTTCAGAGCAGTTCTAATTAAAAGAGTGCAGTAGCTGTAAGGACCTAGGAAAATGTGATATACTCCATTGCAGTGATGAAAGAAGTGTGGAGCAGTGCCTTAGACTGTGAATGTGGGTCTGTGCCATAGTAGTTGTTCAGAAACAAACAAGCCAAGGAGGCTGTATGGATTAGACTTTTCTCTTACTGAAATTGCTATTCTAAACTTTAAAATTATGACTCTAACTATGTTGACATACTTTAGCTGACTTACTTTCTTTCATGTCATTTTTGAATGTAAAAACTTTGCTCCCTTTACTAGGGTCACTGTGTTTATTTAAGCTTTTATTTACAATAAGACCGGTTCCTTCTCGGACACCCTTGCATGCTGAGCAAAACGGGGAAACCTATCAAAAATATGTAAATAAAATCAGATGTAGTTGAATTTGTGCATCCGCTCAAATGCGTCTTCCTCTGTAAAACCTCACCTTCACAGTCAGTTTGTTAACTTTTTTTTTTTTTTAAACTTTCCTTTTTAGCTTCCTGGAATCTTTGATTTTTTTTTTTTCATCTTGTGCATGGGTAACTGGGTGATGTTGCACTTTAAAATGAGAAATTCTCAGAGAATGTTATGGCTAACCTATGAGAGAATGAGCTCCGTCTGAGGTGCTTAATAGAAAAAAAAAAAGGTAAAATAACGTGTATGATTTTTACATGTTTCTTCGATGGGAACCAGTGTCATGTTTACTGCGAGCTCAAATGAGAAACAGGATGGGGCTGGTGGCTGTGCAAAAACAATTTTTTCATTATTTTATTCAAAACTTTTTTTTCTCCTCTTCTTTTGGCTCTCTGCCTCTTTTACTGTAAAAATAATGGGCACTGTAATTGTTTTTTTTTTTTTGTTTTTTTTTTTTGCTCTGCTGAAAGGTTAACCCTGAAAATTATACACTGATATGCAAAAATTACACTTGTATCATAAAATGCATGCCATTCAGATGTTCACCCTGACCCGATGAAACCTCTGATCTTTATGCACCCTGTATTTTATGCTGAATAACTGTTTTCACTGTTTGCAAGCAGAGACTTGAGTCGACTTGCAGTCGACGGGGCTGTATTTTTTTTTTCTAATCATATGCCCTGGCCTTTCATTGAATGTTTGCATAAAATGTAATCTCTTTCATAATCGACAGCAAAATACTGATTAAGAGCGGCATACATAAACTAACTACCCAGTTTGAGTGTGCATCTAAATCTTCAGAAACTAAGAAAAGAAATGCACTGAAAAGTTTGTGCGTGTATGTCTGTGTCCTCGAAAATGATGCCAGCACTTTAGAACTACTTAGAAAACCGAAAGAAAAGAATAAAAAAAAAACATCAAGGGTGACCAAGGCTACAGGCAACAGACGAGTAGATGCAACTTTTAAAGCCATGTGTTCAGAGCGCTGACAATCAGAAAAGGGATGAGGCCCAACAGTGCACTATGGGGGATGTGAAATGACTTGCTGTGAGTTTGCTATTTGCTTTTGTCTTTTAGCTCGTTTCATTCTGTACTGGCTTACTTTCAGAATGGAGGGTCGATGGTGTCAACTGCAGCCTTCTTGGTTTTATGTGTGTGTGTGTGTGTGTGTGTGTGTGTGTGTGCGCGCGTGTTTGTAGCAAGGACTGACTCAAACCTTGGTGCTCATTGGGCAGAGCTGTCCTCAGTTGGCATGGACCTTATCTGTCATTCTCTGGGCTTTTTGGTGACCTGATGATGGACGACAACACAGATGTTTCAAAAAAAAAGAGAGAGAGAGAGAGAGAGAGGAAAAAAAGGAAGATTTTATCATGCAACCTCATACTTTGATCATCGTGTTGGTTCTGACTATCAGCAGGGCTTGGCCCAGGCAAATTGGGATGAGGCTATTTTAGTGTTGATACTGCTTCATAAAAGAGACAAAATGTTGAAATGTTTATGCGCCTTCTGACTCTCAAGCATCAATAATATATACTGGAAATGCAAGTTGCCACTTTCGATGTTGCATACAAATCTCTTTCATTCCCATCGTTGTATTTCCCATCATGGGTTTTAAGTTGTGTATTCGAAGAGTACCTTATTTCTTTAAATGCAATACAAAAACATGTCTGCTTTCTAATAAAAAAGTCCTTACTTCACCATGTACTGTACTGAGCGGCTTATTCATTTGTCTTTGTGTCTTTGTGTTCCAAGAGCTGAAAGGCTGCGTTTGGGGATCTGCCCATAGTGCTGACTCCATGAATCCTATACACAGGAGGGAGCCTTATAGAAATGTGTTTTGCAAGTTCTGATGTACTTCAGATATGTACAATGCGAACGTGGCATTGAAGGGTTGCCAACAGAAAGAAAATAGCCAATGCCGTGGTTTTGCCAGAATATATTTGATAGAAAAGGAGTCTTAGAAAGTCGATTTCTTTTACCTTTTTTTTTCGGCCAAATTTACTATTGAACATAAAGGAACTATTAAAGAAAATTGTTCCAGTGAAAAATCCAAACCTTTCTAAAATAATAAAAAAAAGAGAGAGAGAGAGAGAGAGATGTACACTTTTTCATATTAGAATTTTTAAATTTGCATAAGTAATCTGGCAAATGATCATTGCCTTCTTTATCGAGCATCACTCTTCAATAGAACGAAAGTCACAATCATACAAGTCATAATATCATGAAACTTTAAAAAATTACCATTAATTTTAATATTACGTCGGTTATCAATTTATTTGAGGTATTTTAGGTTTTCTTATGGTCATTCAGTCCAAATCCCTTGTGATTCCTTCACATGCCTTCCTTGCGCATAGAAACGCTATTGCTTTCATTCTTACAGTCTCTTGTACCATAAGCCATAAGTTCTACTGTTTTTTTTTTTTGTCAAATGTTAATGTTAAATAGATCACCATTTATGATCATTCAGAGGTTTTTTCCAGCCAGATTTCTTTTTCAAAGATGATAGTTCTTTGCTTTCCTTCCAGTTTTTCCTTCCAGTTTTAGTCAGTCGCCTTAGATGTTTTCTTTGCATGCCAGTGACTTGACCCTTCTTAAAACAGACTAACATATTTTCCACAACCACAGGATATGTCTTTCCACATGGTTGTTTATGAAAGCCACTCAGTTCATCATCTGGGATTAAATAGCTTGTTGCCAGCTGGCAGACAATTACCATGCAGTAACTATCCACTTCTACTGACTGGAAAACTTCTACTGACTGGAAAAGTAAAGCAACAAGGTAATGCTGACGTTTTCAGATCATAAATAAACAAACAAACAAATTAATTAAATGTGGATATGCACAATAATGTTAAATAAAAAGTGTTGAAAATATAAACAAAGAAATTACTAAATATTAAATAAAAATACTAAATGCTCGATTCCATTGTGGCCTGAGCTACCGCAGTGATCCTGTGTTCTGGCATCGACTTGCCATCCTGATATCGTTTCTTCAGGGCAAATTTGCGCGCTGTGTGCACAGCTGTGCTAATGCGGCTCACCTAAACTTTATCAGACATACGGACTTTCAAGAAATAAACACATACCGTAGATTTTCGCAAAAGGCAGTAGCTTCTGATACTGAAAATGGGAGACGACGCAGACACCCCTCCCGAGAGGGAAATGAAGGTAAAGTCGTGTGTTGACAGATTAGCATGTGGAAGCTACTGCGTCAGTTCATTTTCTCTGTTTGTGACTAGCTTAGCCACTGAGCTCCTTGGTCAGTTTTAAAATTAGGCTTAGTTTGCCCTGGCATTCTGCGTGTATTTACTAAACTACAGTATTAACATTGACTTTAACGTGTTTTATATGGTATTAGTTTAAATGCTTCTTAAGTTAAAGTAGACGATAATTTATGTCTTCTAAGTTTTTAGCTAGCTACGTGTGCTGGAACATTAGCAAAAATATTGTTTACTCATGGGGTTAACAAATAGCTTTGGAAAATAGCTATCCAGTTATTATGTCACATATTTTCAGTGATATCAAAGTCTTGTTACCATTTCCTCCTGCGCAGTCCTGGGATGGTTTTATTTTGTGGTTGTATAACATTATTTAAATTACTATGTTTAAACTTGTGTTTACTTGTGCTGGTACATTTTTAGAGCTATATCAAAAACTGAGAATGAAAGCATTCTTTTTATTATTATTAAATGTTGAGCGGAAATATGTTATAAAGCACGATTTAGCTATTTATTTATATTTTTAAAATGCTAGTGCGTGATCGCCACAGCAAAACTGAAAGCGAAACAACATTTCATTGAATCCGGCTTAGAGACTGGAGAGTAACAAACGTTTTTCCCGCCCTCTTTTATTTAAAAGAAAAACTGATTTTAAAAGCCCTCTCCAAAAACAGTACTTTTAAACTCGATGAAGTCAAAGTGTGTAAACTAAACGCATAGAAAGAAAAACCTTAACATAGCCAAATGAATATTCATATCTTCACAGTGTTGTAGTTGGTAGCACTTGTGTTTTGCAACAAGAAGGTCCTGAGTTGAAATCCTGACCTGAGGTCCTTTTGCATTAAATTTGCCTGTTTTTCCTGTGCATTCATGGGTCAGTTTAAATGGTTTCCCTAAACTGTTCATAGGTTTGAGTGTGTGTATACATGGTAGTTTGTCTGTGTCGCCCTGCGATTTCCTGGTGACCTGTCCTGAGCGTACCCTGTCCCATCTCCCAATGACCATTGGAGATAGGAACGGGCAAACCCTGTAAGGATGTGAGGGGCAGTTCAGTGAACAGTTAATCCCATAAACATCCATTTCTGTGGCAGATTGAAGTTGAAAGTAATCTTTTAAGTCTGCCATCAAATTTCTGGAAGCAACACTGGTGACTTGAATCTGATTCGAATCTGTGTAGGAAGCTACAGATTTGGGTGATGACATGGAGGCCTTTCAACCTCAAAGACTTGGGTCTTTACGCCTAAGATAAATCAACAGAGCAACAGAGAATACACACAGAAAGCTGATCAGCAACTCTGATATGGGGGTTGATTGCAAAAACGCTCCACAGATTATTGAGAAAGATATAAATAATTTTAGACATTCCTTTTTTCTTTTTTTTTGTGCAAGTCAACAAATTTCTCGGTTGATTGAAAATAACTTTAAAATTAAACCTGCTTGGGATCTGACTAATTTTGGACATAGCCGTGTTGTGGTTACAAAATAATTTGTTTAAAGGTACAAAGTGGAAGGATGGACTGTGGCCGATACAGTCACACGTTGTTTGACCACAATGTACGTAACCTTTTGTTTGTTTTTTGTTAGGATTTTCAGTTCCGACAGATGAAGAAAGTACAAGTTTTTGAGGCTGTTGAAGATATGCCAAAAGACAGATCCAGTCTACTGACCGTTTCAAACAAATATGGTTTGACATTTGTTGGCCTTGGCCGAACATTCAAAGTGTATCTTACTCTAAATATTCTTGCTGCTGATAAAGCTGATGGGAGCTCCTACGAAGTAGGTAAGGACATATCCAGGCAGGTTTGATTCAACATTTTTGTTACAGAATGTTCTGGATGTCATGTCATTGTGGTGCTGAAACTGATTTTTCTTTTTTTTTTTCTTTTTACTGTGTTCTAGTCAAAGGCATACCAGCTCTGGTGGAAGTGACAGGGGACATGTCTTTGCACCACTTGGCTCTGAGTTGTGATGAACTCACTTTGTCAGTTTGTGGGACATCCGAGGAGACCGGTTTGTCCATCGCATTTTATGATGTCCGAACCTTTATAAACAAGGTAACTGCTTAAATGTTTGTTTTAAAAACTCTACCGTTAGTATTTTGTGATTAACAAAGTAAAAAAAAAAAAAAAAAAATTGTGATGGAAATTTGTGTGATCGCCAAAACTGTTTCTTGGAAATATTTAAGCACAC